>NC_084740.1:31379846-31679846 GCF_033978785.1 Entelurus aequoreus
AAGATACAAAGAATTGATATTGCGACATCCAGTGGACACATTTAGAACAGCTGTTTTTTTTTATTTAAAACATTTCAGGTTAATTTTTATATTTAGCAAACGTATCCTGCGGGTCGGATAAAACATGTTCGTGGGCCTTATCCGGCCCCCGGGACGTACGTTTGACACCCCTGATCTAAAATGTACATTACAATCAAACAGCTGGTGTGTAATAAGTACAATACTTACAGTATAAACACTTTGTAGAGCGCAACAAAAGACAAGACCGGGACATTCAGCTTCATGGCAAAGGCTACTAACAAGCAAGGCAAAACCCTGGAGTTTACACATTACTGCCATGGGGGGGGACGACCATTTTTTTTTTTTTGTCATAAAAAATACAATCATGTGTGCTTACGGACTGTATCCCTGCAGACTGTATTGATCTATATTGATATATAATGTAGGAACCAGAAATATTAATAACAGAAAGAAACAACCCTTTTGTGCGAATGAGTGTGAATGAGTGTGAATGAGTGTAAATGGGGGGGGGAGGTTTTTTGGGTTGGTGCACTAATTGTAAGTGCATCTTGTGTTTTTTATGTTGATTTAATTAAAAAAAAATATAGATATATATTTTTTTTTATTCTTGTGCAGCCCGGTACCAATCGATCCACGGACCGGTACCGGGCCGCGGCCCGGTGGTTGGGCACCACTGGTATACATCATCAATCAGATAACACAGTTGTCCCTCTTTTATCGCTGTAAATTGGTTCCAGACATGACTTGTTGAATTTTACGCAAAGTAGGAATCAATAGGAATGATTTACTATAAATCTAATATTTTCATAGCTAATGCGTATAATAACTGTTTATGATCTTCTGTATACGTTTTTCAACATTTTGAGAGCCTTCTAGACGTTAAATAACACCCTTTACTCACATTTGAGCCAATATAGTAATGCTGCTTGAGGCTGAGCAAATCAGTGATACTAAACAGCACGCTCTGATTGGATTGGTCTCCTCTCGTGGTCAAGAGTACTGTAGTTGGCATGTCTCTCATGACAGGTTAGACCTTGTTTGCTGTGTTTTGTGTTTTTTGTCATTTTCCTGTCCAGGTGCTCTTGTTTTGGTTCGACTTCCTGTTTGATTTGTTGTTTTTCTGAACCTTCACTTTTCCACCCAGCACACTTGTTTTCCCTTCGTTATTGACCCATGTTCACCTGTTGCTCCTTGCTGGCACTGGATCCTTTTGCTTTAGTGTTTGTCTTCTGTGCACTTTCATGCTGCACTAGATTTGTCTAGCGCTACCTGTGTTTTTCAATTCATTGAATTTCTTCCCTGGACTACCTGCTCAGTGGCCTTGTGGTTAGAGTGTCCGCTCTGAGATCGGTAGGTCGTGAGTTCAAACTCCGGCCGAGTCATACCAAAGACTATAAAAATGGGACCCATTACCTCCCTCCACTCAGCATCAAGGGTTAGAATTGGGGGTTAAATCACCAAAATGATTCCCGAGCGCCGCCACCGATGCTGCTCACTGCTCCCCTCACCTCCGAGGGGGTGGAACAAGGTGATGGGTCAAATGCAGAGGGTAATTTCACCACACCGAGTGTGTGTGTGTGTGACTATCGGTGGTACTTTAACTTTTAACTTTACTTCAAACTCTGCTCTGCATCCTGGGGTCCAACAAAATTGCGTAACAATAGAATTGTTATTTAGCCATTTGTATGTTTGAAAAAATGTAGAATATGCTTACAAAAAATAAAAAAATATCTAAAAAGAATATACAGTGTAGTGAAGCCGCAATATTTGAATCACAAAGTGGCGAGGGAAGACTTTATATCGTATAATACTTGCAAAGGAGACTCTTTAATAAGAAAATAAGACAGCATAGTTACAGCTTTGTCTTGTAAATGTCCAGTATTATGTGTTTTACAATGTACTGCTTTTATATTTCCTGTATTTTATATTACTTTGAACTGTTTTATATTTAAATTTTTTGTCATGATCTGTGGTCTGGATCATGTTTTTTGTTATTTTCGGTTTAAGACTCAAATAGTTCCTGTTTGCGCTCCCTTGTTTGTTTTAGTTTCCATGACGACTGATAAGTTTCACCTGTCTCATGTGTTTGACTCACGCACCTGCTTTAATCAAAGACTATTACTTAAGCCTGTTTTGCCAGTTAGTCATCCTGGCGACATTACTCTGCATTTGCTCTGTTCATGCCATAGATTCATGCTCTGCCAAGTAAGTTTTGTTTCATGCCCATAGTTTCTGCCTATGTGTTGGTTTTTGTATCATACGCTAAGTTGTGCCTTCGCCTTGTGCGCCCTTTTGTTTGTACCTATTGATAGCGAACAATTAAAAATGTTCCTACCTTCAAGCCTTGTCCGATATAGTCCGATTGCATCCCGGGAGAACAATACTCGCAGTAAGCTGCGAAAAACCCCTCGTCACAACAATTTTTATCCTGTAAAGCATCTTTGAGTAATCTGAAAAGTGCTATACCAAATAAAATGTATTATTATTATTATTATAGTTACAGTCATCTCATTTTTCAACATTATGTTAAGAATGAGATTTAAATATGTATTAACATTTATTAACATAAAACTGAAAATTGGTACCGGAATCGATTAGGTACCGGGAATTGGTACCATATCAGTTCAAATGCGAAAGGTTCCCATTCCTAGATACAATTTGACAAAATGCTGTACAACCCTAATAATTAATTTCAGTATCTGGTAATATAAGATGTGTTACATTTTGGAAGTGTTTGACTCCCACAAATAGAACAAAGCCATCATAAAAAAGTAGTGTCTTAAAGTGAAAGGCTTCGGAGACTCCAGCTGATGATTAATGGCGGAAGCATTGGAAAGTGTTCACACAGCTGAATTATTCCTAGCTTCGGGCTTGTGAGACTGAGCTGCAGTGTTCTATAGTGCTGACACAGTCAACCTGTCGCCCTCAACGTCTCGCTCTGTCCAAGTCCTCACCGAGGCCGGGCTGTCCTGCCAACGCGGCGCCCACGTTGGACAGGATGGCAGCCAACAGTCACACTTGCCGCATCTCCAAACTGTCAGAATGTGATCCGCATGAAATATTCTACCACATCATTTGGTAGAGTTCGAAAAAACAAAACAACGCAGATGATGAATAATTTGCACAAATGCAGTTCACTGGATACAAAAATAAAACTTGCCCTATCTATTATGTCAAGTGATGAGTTGATAATCTAATTTTAGAGCTTTAATTCCTGGTTCTGTGCCTCTGAGGACGCATGAGCACACTTTGGTTTTATGATCCATAAGGAGGGATAGAGGGAGAGAACAGAGCTGATTGTGGGTCGCCTCTGCTGGGATTGTGTGTTGCCTTCACAGATAACATAGCCCTGGGAGAGTGCTGCAAGCCTCCCGTCCTCAAATCCAATCCATCATATCTGGGTCGGCACATTTGGCTAATTAGATGCAGGAAATCGTGAGATGCCATTCCACAACAAGGGGCTGGAGGAGAGCCACAACGCGGATCTTTTTCAAAAGGCATTGGAACGCTGCGGCAGATACGCGACGGGCTGTTTCGTGCCGACGTCGGTGGCGTCCTATCTGCTGCTCATCAGCGCAATCATTTCCTGCAGAAATTGCATTGAGGCACTTGGTATTCAGTAGAGGATGTTTATCAGATTATATGAGGCAGTGCGGTCTCATTTGCATGTTTCTGAGAGGCGGGCATCATGACTCCGAGCGCCCATTGAAAGAGGAAAGGCGAGACCAAGCACATTATTTTAGTTTAAGATCTAACATGAACGCGTTTATTTACTTATCCGCCAGACAGACCTGCAGTTGAATTACATGCAGTAGCTCATATTTCAGCATAGCTAATCATTGGACAATTTCAAAAAGGAAACTTACATATACCGTATTTTCCGGACTATAAGGCATACTTAAAATCCTTTTTTTTCTCTCTCAAAACTCGACAGTGCACCTTATTACCCGGTGCGCCCAATGTAAGGAATACCTTTGGTTGAGCTTACTTACCCCACTTCGAAGCAATTTTATTTGGTACATGGTGTAATGATAAGTGTGACCAGTAGATGGCAGTCAAACATAAGCGATAAGTGTAACATACGAGCATTATTATGGTGTGTGTGTATCAGGTAAGACATTATCTGGCGTTTTGTTTCGCAATATTATCAAAAGCAACTTTTCTTACCTTCAGGTACCTGCTGATCTGTATTTGGGATCTGTATAAATCCTGAAATATTGCGCGCATCCGCCTTTGTAGTTCGTGAAGACAACGTAGTCGATAAGCTTCTTCTCTATCTTGTTGTTATGGCACATTCATCCACCGCTGTTGCCATTTCTAATATAAAGTAGTGTAAAGTTCTTACTTATATCTGTCAGTAAACTCGCCTTGAAAATGCTAAAACATACCGGTGTAGTGAGTTTACATTATTCACCCAAGGAACTTCAGTTATTAGAGAGTTCCGGTCGGACGGTTTTTCACGGGACACATTTCCGGTGTTGTTGTTTCCAGATGAGGAAATGCTGCTCCGTTATTGATTTAAGTAAAGTCTGAATGTCATTAAAACAGTTAGCTTCATCTTTTGACACTTCTTTTATTCCCGTCCTTGCACGCTACACCGCTACAACAAAGATGACGGAGAAAAGTCGTGTCGAAGGTGAGCCACGTAAATAAGACCGCCCACAAAACAGCGCATACGGAAGCGACTGTCAGAAAGCGGCTTGAAGATGATCTGTAAAACATAATCTACGCAACATTTTGACCAAAGAACCACCATTACATGTTATGTAGACCACAAGGAAGTGTTTTACATTTAGAAAAAAATAATAATAATATGACTCCTTTAATGCGCCGTATGTATGAAAAAAGATACAAAATAGACCATTCAGTGCGCCTTATAAGCCCTATGGTCCGGAAAATATGGTACTGTACTTTTTGGACTATAAGGTGCACTTAAAATCCTTTCATTTCCATAAATATTGACAGTACGACTTATGACACGGTGCTCCTAATGTACGGATTCACTCTGGTTGTGCTTACCGACCACGAAGCAACTTTATTTGGTACATGGTGTGATGATAAGTGTGAACAGTAGATGGCTGTCACATATAAGAGATACGTGTGGACTGCAGGTTGACGCCCCGTGTTCAATAAATGACGCTAACAAGTACTGGTTAGCATGCAAGCTCAAAACGTTGATGTTTCATTGAGAATATAGAACATTATAGTGTTGTCCCGATACCAATATTTTGGTACAGGTACCGGCACCAAAATTATTTCGATACTTTTCGATGCTTTTCTAAATAAAGGGGACCACAAAAAAATGCATTATTGGCTTTATTTTAACCAAAAACGTTACGGTATATTAAACATATGTTTCTTATTGCACGTTTGATTTGAAATAAAATAGTGAACATACAAGACAACTTGTCTTTTGTCTGGTACTTTTCAGAGGCGGTATAGTACTGAATATGATTCATTAGTATCACAGTACTATACTAATACCGGGAAACCGTACAACCCTAGAGCATTACACACAGCCCTCAAAAATCCGTCAAAATGTTTTAGCACGACTTTGGTAAGCTACAAAGTCGCACCGCTTGATGCCGGAGCATTACGGCTACCGTAGTCATAAGTACTGTGCCTCAATATACCGGTATTAATATGGTGTGTATAAGGACCCAAAATGGCACCTATTAGGAGACATTATCTGGCATTTTCTTTCGACCTATTATGCAAAAACTAATTTTCTTACTTATTGGTACCTGCTGATGTGTGTTTGGGATCTGCACAATGTCACGGCGCGGGCTCGAACTCGTTTTTCCCCGGCAGCTGGGTCTTCCAGCACCTCTGCTGGCAGCGCACCGAGACACGCCCCTGCTCGCACTGGCCGCGTCACGGCAATCTGCACACCTGGGACTGATGAGTGTGATCGGTATAAGGACCAGTGGACCCTTGGATCCTCACGGGAACTTAGTTCTCATTGGTATACCGTAAGCCGACAAGCTTTATGCTCTCCTTTGCTCTCTCCGTCTTTCTTCCCTGTGCTTGATTTGTCCCCCGTCTTTTCCCTTGTGCCCGCAGTGTTTTCCTTCCGTTTCCTTGGTTTCGAGCTGTGCGTCTCGCTCCCTTGGACTTTCCCCCCCTGGATGTCGACTGCCTTCCCGGATCTCGACCCCCGCACTCGGACCAGGACTTTTGGACGCCTCTCTCCTGCCCTCGGCGGCTTGCTTGTGCACGAACTTCCCTCCTGCTTTGTCCCTCCTCTCGCTCTCCTCAACACTAGGTAACACACACACTTCAGATAATCATACACATGGCCTCACAAATACACTCTTGGGTTTAGTCACTCCATTTCCTTAGTCTAGTTATTAGTTAGTATTGTTTATTATATATATATATATATATATATATATATATATATATATATATATATATATATATATATATATATATATATATATATATATATATATATATATTTATTAACATAATAAATCATTGAACATTACTGCCCCCTGGTGTCTGTGTCGTCAACTCCATCCAGCCACATACAACACAAGCCCCGAAGATTCGCGCTTCCGCCATTGCAGCCCGCGTTGCACTCAATAAACTCCTTCGTTTTCTCTCTCCTCTTGTTGCGGGGCATTCCTCCTCCGCTGTTGCCATTTCTAATACAAACTAACTGTCAGTAAACTCGCTATGGAAACGCTAAAAACCACCGATGGCGGGGAGAAGACGCTGTCGAAGTGGAGGCACGTAACAGTTACAGTTCTCTTTTATGCATTTTAAAATGTATGTCGTAACATATTAGTTTTCTGCTCTGTGACATGTGCTGTTGACCTCTTGGCCAGGTCACACTTGTGAAAGAGATCTTGATCGCAATGGGTTTCTTATCTGGTTAAATAAAGGTTGTATAAATAAGCCTGCCCACACGACGTGATCCCTTTAATGTGTCTTATAATCCGGTGTGCCTTTTGTATGAACATAGACCCGAATCGACCCACTCATCAGCAGTGTGCCTTGAAATCTGGTCCGAAAAATAAGGTACTTTAGAGTAGTCAGTGAACAGCGTGTATATCAGTACAGCAGTATAGCTTTATTATTGACTGAAAATAAGTCAACATTATTGAAACCTGGGAATCGATGCCGGTACTCAACAATATAAATGTTCTGTCTTTTTATTTGTGTTCATTGATTAATGTCAATTATTTTGTATATAACTCATTTTTTTATTTTAAATGGGTCATATTACGATTTTTTTCTACATTTAAAACACTTCCTTGTGGTCTCAATGACATATAATAGTGGTTCTTTGATCACAATGTTGCATAGATTATGTTTTACAGACCATCCCAAAAGCCGCTTTCTGACCATCTCTTCAGAATATACTGTGGGCGGTTTTATTTACGTGCCTCCACGTCGACAGCATCTTCTCCCCGTCAGCAATGTTTATAGTTTTGAGCTCTTCCATAGCGAGTCTACTGACAGATATAAGTTAGACCTACACCCTACTTTGTATTAGAAACGGCAACAGCGGAGGATGCATGTGCATGTGCGAGCCAGTCTGCCCCACAACAAGAGAATAGAGACAAATACGGAGCTCACGAACCAGTTGCGGACTTGCGCAAATTACTTTGCGTACATTTCTACCATTTAAGGCAATATCCGCTGGGAAAAACATCACAAATTGGGCAAATTCCAAACGGCTTGTTTAAAAGGAATTATAAAGGACGGCAAGATTGTTTTTTGAATATCCCCGCCATTCCTCCATGGTTTGCTTTCAAATATTCTGTATTTATGCAGATCCCAAATACACAAAAACTGGTACCAAAAGTTGGTCTTGCATAATAGGGCCCCTTAAACATGTAACACTGATCCGTGCTGTCCACTTGTCATCTTGTTTTCTTACACTTCTGTGTGTTATTTGCAAGTACTGCACCGTATTTTATGGTAGACTCTGCATGCAGTTGCAATAACAAGATGTTAGATGGCAGTAGTCTATAGACCAGGTGTGGTCTTTCTACAGGGCTGCATAATGCAGTGTTTTTCAACCTTTTTTGAGCCAAGGCACATTTTTTGCATTGGAAAAAATCCAGCGGCACACCACCAGCAGAAATCATCAAAAAACGAAACTCAGTTGACAGTAAAAAGTCGTTGTCGCAATTGTTGGATATAACTTTAAACCATAACCAAGCATGCATGACTATAGCTCTTGTCTCAAAGTAGGTGTACTGTCACCACCTGTCACATCACACCATGACTTATTTGGAGTTTTTTGCTGTTTTCCTGTGTTTAGTGTTTTGTCTTGCGCTCCTATTTTGGTGGCTTTTCCTGTTTTGTTGGTATTTTCCTGTAGCAGATTCATGTCTTCCTTTGAGCGATATTTCCCGCATCTACTTTGTTTTAGCAATCAATAATATTTCAGTGGTTTTTATCCTTCTTTGTGGGGACATTGTTGATTGTCATGTCATGTTCGGATGTACATTGTGGACGCCGTCTTTGCTCCACTGTAAGTCTTTGCCGTCGTCCAGCATTCTGTTTTTGTTTACTTTGTAGCCAGTTCAGTTTTAGTTTCGTTCTGCATAGCCTTCCCTAAGCTTCAATGCCTTTTCTAAGGGGCACTCACCTTTTGTTTATTTTTGGTTTAAGCATTAGACACCTTTTTACCTGCACACTGCCTCCCGCTGTTTTCGACATTTACAAAGCAACTAGCTACCGGCTGCCACCTATTGATATGGAAGAGTATTACACGGTTACTCTGCCGAGTTATAGACAGCACCGACACTCAACAACAACACATCATTTGCAGACTATAATTACTGGTTCGCAAAAAATATTTTTAACCCAAATAGGTGAAATTAGATAATCTCCAACGGCACACCAGACTGCATCTCACGGCACACTAGCCGCGGCACAGTGGTTGAAAAAGACTGGCATAATGGATAATCTAAGGCTTTTCATTCAAAGGGGATATTTTGTTATTATTCATTTTCAAAACCAAAGCAATATCTACATGAAAAAAACATTGCTTGCATGCCAGCTTTGCGTTATTAGTGTCAGCAAATCAGACTTTAGGCGTCAAGCGTGACTGAGCACGGAATGGCCTGCCTGGTGGAGAGGAGTACGCTTTTACAGCAGTTCAAGTGAGAGAGCCCGATACTTGGTGTGAATTTCCACAGCACATAAAAGCACAGAGTAGCTATTTCTAACCACGCTGCAACGACTGACCCGTGAAGCCTGTTTTTGCAGTTTGATCTGCACTTGTTCTGCAACATAGATCCCCTACCCCGGCTCCATAAAAAGGTAGAGAAGTGTCTTCTATTTTCTAGCCCAGCGGACAGATGGTGGCTTTCTTCTGCGAGGCGTAATCTCCTAGCAAAGCTGAGATAAAAAAAAAAAAAAAAAAAAAAAAAAAGTTTAATTCTGTAAAATCCTGCGGTTTTATCCGTGCTCTGGTCATACCGCACATATGGTTCAGGCATCTGAACAGCGACCGGCCCAGACGTCATGTGACGATTCATATTACCAATGCAGCATTTATATTAATGAGGAAAAAAAGGATTAATACTTGGATATAAAGCTACTATTTTTAGAGGATTATCAGAGAAGCTGACATTTTGACAGGTTATGTCCTCAGAAGGAAATGTAAAGATTAAGGGGATTTAATGACATTTGTGTCGTCCCCTAGGAGTAATGGTTAAAAGTGCTTTGGAAGACTTGCAGTGTACATGTAATTAGGGATGGGTACCAGATACCGACCCTACTCAATCCTGCTCAGTGGCCTTGTGGTTAGAGTGCCCGCCCTGAGATTGGTACGTCGTGAGTTCAAACCCTGGCCGAGTCATACCAAATACTAAAAAAATGGGACCCATTACCTCCCTGCTTGGCACTAAGCATCAAGGGTTGGAATTGGGGGTTAAATCACCAAAATGATTCCCGAGCGCGGCCACCGCTGCTGCTCACTGCTCCCCTCACCTCCCAGGGGGTGGAACAAGGGGATGGGTCGAATGCAGAGGGTAATTTCACCACACCTAGTGTGTGTGTGACTATCAGTGGTACTTTAACTTTTACCCGGTATTGATTCAGGTACGATCAAACGGTGCCATATTTTGATACCCTGTTGCAGGCTCAGCTGGCTCAAACACTTAACAGAGAAACAAGCACTCAAGAAGGTAATTTGCAATTGTCCATGCCAACAAACCAAGTATGCCTTATAGAAAATGCCAGAACATTTCCAATAAGAGCTAGCTAGATGCTAATTTATATTGAATATGCCATATACATGCTATTGATTAGCATGTTGCATGGCCATTTCAACGCCTCCAAATTTTGTAATGAAAACAACTGAGATTCATGTTACAATCAAACAGCTGGTGTGTAATAAGTACAATACTTACAGTACAAACACTTTGTAGGACTCAACATAAAACTAGACTGGCACATTCAGATTTGTGGCAAAGACTACTCACACTGTAGTCCATACCTATACTGCCATCTAACATCATGGAATTACAACCGCATGCAACATGTACTTTACATAATACTTGCACAGGTATAATAACCAGCTTATTTTTAAATGTTACGTTAAATTATTAAACAATTAATATTTGTTAACACATGCAAAAGTATGGAAAATGGGTACTGTTGACTCCCATGTATTTGTACTACTTACAAAATGCATCTAATTAAATTCAGGTTTGAGCTGTGGCAGGCCGTGTGTTTCCCACCTAGGCCTTCAGTGATGTCCGACTTCAATGATTACCCCTCAAAATACCACAATTTATGTCACCACATGACCATTGCTGGAAAAATACTATACAGAAACACATTTACTGTGTATTTAACCACATCAACAGTGTACAAAACAGTTTATTTTCTGGCGCATTTAAAAATCAATAAACCCGCATCAGCAATTAAAACATATCTTATGTGGTATTGTCAAAATTATAATTGCAAAAAACATATTAAACGTGAAAAAAATAAAGAAATCAAATATTTGTACTCACAATTTGTAGAACCCATTCGACGCCGTATAAGCCAATGGTGCCGCTCGTTGTGTGGCGAGCATTTCCCCATTTCATCGCCGGGACAGCTGAGCTAGCTTCCGGGGATGGCTGACATCGTCTCACAAGATTAAGTTTCTCTTTCTCACGTGGGGGTCGCATCTTTATGCGGGATCGTTCCTCCAATGCAACACGGACACTCCGGACGAAAACGTGAAGGTAGGATATGATTTATTAATAATAAATAATACACCGTACCAAACAGACAGAAACAAACAAAAGAAAAGCGTGCCGAACGCACGGGAAGCTAAGGCAACAGCTTAGCACAGGAATCGAGAACATGAAATATGCCAACGTAACAATTGCTTACCGCAAACAAGGAAGCCAGGACGAGTGATCAGAAAGGCAGGCTTAAATAGTGTCTCTTGATTAGACACAGGTGTGTCTAAGAGGCAGGTGAAAATCATAAGTAACCATAGTGACAAAACAAACAAGGAAGTGCAACCAGGAACTAAAGAAGTCCAAAACTAACAGAACATAACTAAACTAAACATGATCCGGACCACGGATCATGACACTCTTTAAATATCCTTTTTGAACATGGCCTTGCAAATGTATGTGTTGTCTTGTCTAATCATAAAAGATGCAGACGAGGCATGTTGGCTAAGTTCTTAAAGTTTACTCCACATCCATGCGCTTCACTACTGTGGCATGCTGGGTAATGGAGTTCTTATGTTACCTAGTTCATAACATCACAATATATACAGTATCTGCCTTAGGCCAGCTGGAAGGCCTGACTGACAACAACTCGTGATCTGATTGGTTATCGCAACTGTCCGTCAAATGTTTGTGTCCGTTTACAGTGCACGGACGCCCGCATTGTTGATTCTGAAGGCCTCGGGCAGATTTCGTACAGCATGGCAACATAATCTAGCTGAATTCTGATTGGATAACAACTCTATAACCTATAAACAACAGCATTGGAAGGAGCATATTATAACATTAAGAGAGTATGAATACTTTTTAGTATTTAGGGAAAGTAAATAAAAAATTACTTTTATCTTTAATTATGATGATGGTTTCTGGTTATGTTATGCCAGCAGAGAAGGCCTTGCTGGCCCACCACTGGGTTTGAGCCAAATAGTATAAAAAAAAACTAACAAAAAACAAAAAGACAAAAAAAAAAGAATTGCCAGCAAGGTATCCCTTATTCATTTTTCAGAAACTCGGTTCAATTGTGAAAACTACCCAACACTACATCTAATAACTATACCCTAAAAACGTTACCTCTTAGACAAATGGTCAATGACTAATTGAAAATTAAGCTGCTGAGTTTTACTTGATTTTACATGTTTTTCTAACCAATCTTGTTTTGAATTGTATATATGGGCTTGGCAATCCCCAAAATATGTGTAAATAAATGTGTGGTGATTTTGTCTAATCATCCTAAAGTTCCCTAACTTACATTGGATGTTTTGTAATTTTAAGTCACATAGGGATAAAGGGTCCCTATGCGGCAAAGATGACATTTCTCAAATTATATTACAGTAAATCCAAGACATTATTCATTTCCATTGGAGCCATGTCCACACAAACATGGATTTTGTTCTCTGCATCCACACACATTTTATTTCTGTCAATAAAGGATGAAGACCTACATGTTGGCCTAGCCTGAGATTTATTATCGGTTCAAAGGACTTCTGCAAAGAAAAGATGCCACACTCTCTCCAGTTCACTAAAACATCTTGCAGGCTAATGGCGTTTGAAAGCAAATATTGCTGTGGGTATGCTCTGTATTTTGAGGAAAATGTACAATACTGCTGCTCAAAGCCTCCTTCTGTGTATGAAGTATACATATTGTAGCTACTCCATAATGGATAGTGTCAATATTAAGTAAGTCACATATTTTATGTTTTTTCAATTGTACTGTACATTATTTAGTCTAATGTATGGTTGTACGGTATACCGGGATTAGTATAGTACCGCGATACTAATGAATCATATTCGGTACTATACCGCCTCTGAAAAGTACCGGTCCGACAACCCCCCCACCCCCCATACCCCCGTCGTCACGTCGTGTCATTGCTGGTTTATGAGCAGACGAGCATGTTCGGCAGCGCACAATCACAGAGTACTTACAAACAGACATAGTGTGTAGACAGAAAAGGGAGAACGGACGCATTTTGGTGTAAAAACTAAAGATAAAGGTGAAGCTATAACACTGAAACGCCCTCAGGAAGAGGTGCTTTAAGACATGGCTAGCTAGCTAGCGGCTAAAGTCCAGCCCCCGGTCGGCAGTGTTTTAGCTACTTCTAAATCACTAATCCTCGCCTCCGGCAGGACGATGCCTCACTACACACCGTAGCTCAACGGCGTCACAATGTAAACAAACGCCATTGGTGGATCTACACCTGACATCCACTGTAATGATACCAAGTACAGCAGTGTTTTTGCGTTGAAAAAATGTGGAGGCACACCACCAGCAGAAATCATTAAAAAACTAAACTCAGTTGACAGTAAAAAGTCGTTGTCGCAATTGTTGGATATGACTTTAAACCATAACCAAGCATGCATCACTATAGCTCTTGTCTCAAAGTAAGTGTACTGTCACCACCTGTCACATTACGTCATGACTTATTTTGAGTTGTTGTGTGTTTTCCTGTGTGTAGTGTCTTGCACTCCTATTTTGGTGGCTTTTTCTCTTTTTTTGGTATTTTCCTGTAGCAGTTTCATGTCTTCCTTTGAGCGATATTTCCTGCATCTACTTTGTTTTAGCAATGAAGAATATTTCAGTTGCTTTTATCCTTCTTTGTGGGGACATTGTTGATTGTCATGTCATGTTCGGATGTACATTGTGGACGCTGTCTTTGCTCCCCAGTAAGTCTTTGCTGTCGTCCAGCATTCTGTTTTTGTTTACTTCGTAGCCAGTTCAGTTTTACTTTCATTCTGCATAGCCTTCCCTGAGCTTCAATGCCTTTTCTTAGGGGCACTCACCTTTTGTTTATTTTTGGTTTAATCATTAGACACCTTTTTACCTGCACAAGTCTCCCGCTGTTTCCGACATCTACAAAGCAATTACCTATCTGCTGCCACCTACTGATATGGAAGAGTATTACACGGTTACTCTGCCGAGATCTAGACAGCACCGACACTCAACAACAACACATCATTTGCAGACTATAATTACTGGTTTGCAGAAAATATTTTTAACCCAAATAGGTGAAATTAGATCATCTCCCACGGCACACCAGACTGTATCTCACGGCACACTAGTGTGCCGCGGCACAGTGGTTGAAAAACACTGAAGTACAGGACCGTATATAGTTGATACTACTATGATTACGTCAATATTTTTTGCCATCACAAAATCTTCTTTCGTTTAAAAAAAAATTATATTATGTTTATAAACTCAGGAAATATGTCCCTGGACACATGAGGACTTTGAATATGACCAATGTATGATCCTGTAACTACTTGGTATCGGATTGATGCCCAAATGTGTGGCATCATCCAAAAACTAATATAAAGTATCAAACAACAGAAGAATAAGTGATTATTACATTTTAACAGAAGTGTAGATAGAACATGTTAAAAGAGAAAGTAAGCAGATATTAACAGTAAATGAACAAGTAGATTTATAATTAATTTTCTACCACTTGTCCTTAATAATGTTGACAAAATAATAGAATGAAAAATGACACAATATGTTACTGCATATGTCAGCAGTTAAATTAAGAGCATTTGTTTGCTTACTTACTACTAAAAGACAAGTTGTCTTGTATCTTCACTATTTTATTTAAGGACAAACTTGCAATAGGAAACATATGTTTTATGTACCTTAATATTTTTTGTTAAAATAAAGCCAATAATGCAATTTTTTGTGGTCCCCTTTATTTAGAAAAGTATTGAAAAGTACCGAAAAGTATCAAAATGATTTTGGTACCGGTAACAAAATATTGGTATCAGGACAACACTAGTCTAATGTACATATAACCAGTGGCCATCTTAAGTAAGGTATATCAGCCTCGTCCTAAGCCATACAAAAATGGCCTTCATGTCGCATTAATCCAAACTGACCATTACAAAGTGCACACATAAGCACGTAGGAGATGATGTCCGTACAGGGAGCATGTTTCACACCGACAGATGAGCGATGAAATATCGCAAATGGGCTCCGCAGCTGCAAAGGGAAAGAGACATTTATAGCTCTATCTTGGAAATGGATTTCACTATTCATTACCCCGAGGAGCAATGACATGACTTTTAATGCTGAATCATTGCTGCATGACTTGTCCTATCCATCTTGTCTTTCAATACCAAGACGTCACGGGCACTACCGCATGTGAGGGTTCTTAGTATGACGCCGACGGACTAGCCTGGTTTTACTGATCTGTTGGAAACTGTATCTAAAAATAATATAAACAACAACATAATCTTCTATAGTAGGTATCATGCATCGACCCACTGTTTTACATGTGTTTCCATTTTATTATTGTAAAGGAGGTGTTGGTCTATATTCCAAACTTGTGACCTCAACTGATTAATATCATCAACCTCCTCAGGTTGTCCGGCCAGAACAATGAGTGGACGTCAGCTTCTCTCTTGTCACTCTTTATTAAAGAAGATGTTTGTTGATGAAGAGGTTTATGATGCTCAAGATGTTTATGTTGATGAAGTTTTATGATGATGAAGTTGTTACGTGTACAGGAGGAGGAGACGGCACAGACAACAGGAGGGGCGTAGTTTAACTCTATTTTATTTATAAATATAACATATATATATATATATATATATACATATATATATATATATATATATATATATATATATATATATATATATATATATATATATATATATATATATATAAATACAAACTAATAATATTAATAAACAAGACAATGGAGTGTGACTAAATCCACTATGCGACTATGTGTAGGAATTAATGAGTGTTACCGGGAGTGTTGAGCGAGAGGTGAGGAAGTCCTAGGGGGGAACAAGACAAGCTCGGAGGTCCGTGAGCAGGCAGGAAGTCGGGGACTATAGCGAGGCGTCGAAGGTCCGTGTCCAGCCGGGAGGTCGAGATCCAAATGGGGCAGCCAGAGAACCAGAGGGGAACACAGAGGGAGACGAGACACATAGCTCGTCATGCGGGAACGAAGGGTTGCTGCAAGAAACGACAAAGGGGGACACGGGACCAATCAACACGAAGAGGGAGAAACACAGAGAGAGAGTATGCTTCTAGCGTGGAGAATTTCGGCTTACTTTACAGGAACAGATCGCTACGTTCTGGCACGGGATAGCAGGTTGTGAAGGCTTATGAAGGCAGGTGCCCTGATCAGCCACAGGTGCACTGATTGCAGGCGATTGATTGCAGCTGCTTGCTGCAGCCGGACTGATGCTCGGGCCGTGACAGAAGTTTGTGGTTTCTATAAAACAGACACAAGTAAGATGAGTAATCAAATGACATTGTAAAGAGTAAACAAACAATCTAAATACAGATATGTATACACACACAACTAAATGGAAATACAACAACATAGAAATACTGTCATATATGTCAGTTCTTGCGTAACACCAACATTCCCGACGATCCTTGAGTGCATCGCCAGTGCGACTTACGTAACGGCACTAAATTGTCAAAATAGGAGTAATAAAGATGACATCCAATTGATAGATATGGCGATTACAACGGATATTATGTCGAGAATACACAATTCAATCAATCAAACTTTATTTATAGAGCGCTTTTCATACATAAAAGAAATGCAACGCAAAGTGCTTTACAAAGTTAAAAAAATACCCCGGTGACCCATATCCCCCATTATCACATACGTACGAACGGGCACAGATACCAAACACAAACACACACACACACAACGTACACACATATGCAATTATATGGACAAATTATTGCATGGCGGAGTACAGAGGAGACATGTGAGTAAACACTATCACAGGAGCCATCTGCACCAGGAGGTCATCAGACCATGGCCACCAGGACGCTGACACAAAAGCGCCCCCACAAGCACGGCCGATAACCCCTGAGGCAGATGTTGGAAAATAAAAATAATACAACTTGTAAAATAGTAAGAACCACAAATAAATACATAAATAAATAGAGATAAAGAATAAAATACAAGTTAATACAATTAATATAAGGTAAAAGTCAAATCAAAAAGGTGGGTCTTATGCCTGCTCTTAAAAACATGAACGTTCTCCGTTCCATCGACGAGGGCCATAATGGTGGAAAGATGCCATCCCGTGACTTTGTGTCCTGACTTTTGGATTAATTAGGAGATGAGTGCCGGAGGATCTCAGGGCCTAGGAAGGCTCATAGGGTAAAAGCAAATCTGAAAGATAAGAAGGCCCAATACCATTAAAACATTTATAAACCATAAGAAGAACCTTAAAATTGATCCTGAAACACACGGGGAGCCAATGCAGAGATTTTAATTAAACAGTTTAACTGAGTATCAAACATATTATTTTGCACAGAGAAACAACGCTGCAGTCCACTCAAGTGATTGAACTGACACAGACAAAGGTAACTTACAGTCTCATAAACACTGCTGAAATGTGCGCATTAATGTCCAGAGAAAGGAAATCGAGGACTCTAACGATAAGAAAATATGATTGTCCTTGTTCATTGAGGGGCGACTGACTAAATGAGGAAGTAACAAAGTTGAGTGGCACAGATGACCACTATGGGATGTCGATGCATTCAGGGTCTCCAGAAACAAATTCAACTGAAACCTTTTGAACAATTATCATATCTGAGTAATGTGTATTTTATTGTTCCGCGAGGAGGTGGCCACTTGTCCAGGGTGTACCCCGCCTTCCGCCCAAATGCAGCTGAGATAGGCTCCAGCACCTCTCGCGACCCTGTGAGGGACACGCGGTAGAAAATGGATGGATGGATGGATGGATGGATGTTTAAGATGTCTGATGTTGTCTAACTTTTATGTACATTTTGGTCTTTTCTGCCAGAGACTGCATATGGAAATTAGCCCTTGGCTTCAATCTGCACTTTTAAACTGTTTTATGTCCATTAATGTGCTTTGCTCCACCTATTACATAAAGATAATCTAATCAAATATAATAGAGTGTCTGGTCCACTAAAATAAATAACTGCCAGGGTTTTTGAATAGCACATGGTCAAAAACCATTGGCATTAACAGCCGTGGCTGTAGGCAACCACCTGCTCATTTTTTTTGTTTAATAATAATAACTCAACGAACGGGGACAGTGAGGCGCGGTTGGGAGAGTGGCCGTGCCAGCAACCTGAGGGTTTCTGGTTCAATCCCCACCTTTTATACCAACCTCGTCACGTCCGTTGTGTCCTTAAGCAAGACACTTCACTGTGACGACCGGGTGCGGGTGTTCGTTCTCTCAGAGATGCAGACGGGCTTCGGACACAGTTTGCAGGTACAAAAATTATTTATTTAAGAAATAACAAATACTGGAAACAAACAAAAACGTGCACATGGCACTTAAAGTACAAACTAAAGGAGCTAGCGTGGGAGCTAGAGAAAACACTAAACATACAGAGCCTTTAGCGTGGGAGCTAGAAGGTTACCAGATCAAGAACAGAAGTCGTCACTTGTTGTGAGAAGACAAACTACGTAGCCAGACCGACTGGCTGGGGAGGCAGGCTTTAAAGGCCTACTGAAATGATTTTTTTTTATTTAAACGGGAATAGCAGATCCATTCTATGTGTCATACTTGATCATTTCGCGATATTGCCATATTTTTGCTGAAAGGATTTAGTAGAGAAAATCGACGATAAAGTTCGCAACTTTTGCTCGCTGATAAAAAAAAGCCTTGCCTGTACCGGAAGTAGCGTGACGTCACAGGAGCTAGTATTCCTCACAATTCCCCATTGTTTACAATGGAGCGAGAGAGATTCGGACCCAGAAAGTGATGATTACCCCATTAATTTGAGCGAGGATGAAAGATTCGTAGATGAGGAACGTTACAGTGAACGACTTGAGAGGCAGTGATGGACGTATCTTTTTTCGCTCTGACCGTAACTTAGGTACAAGCTGGCTCATTGGATTCCACACTCTCCTTTTTATATTGTGGATCACGGATTTGTATTTTAAACCACCTCGGATACTATATCCTCTTGAAAATGAGAGTCGAGCACGCGAAATGGACATTTAAAGTGACTTTTATCTCCAAGACAATACATCGGTGACACACTTAGCTACTGAGCTAGCGCGATAGCATCGTTCTCAAATGAAGATAGAAACAAAATAAATAAACCTCTGACTGGAAGGATAGATAGAAAATCAACAATACTATTAAACCGTGGACATGTAAATACACGGTTAATGATTTCCAGGCTGGCGAAGGTTAACAATGCTGTGCTAACAACGCCATTGAAGCTAACTTAGCAACCAGACCTCACAGAACTATGTACTCTCTCCTTTTTCTATTGTGAATCACGGATTTGTATTTTAAACCACCTCGGATACTATATCCTCTTGAAAATGAGAGTCGAGCACGCGAAATGGACATTTAAAGTGACTTTTATCTCCAAGACAATACATCAGTGACACACTTAGCTACTGAGCTAGCGTGATAGCATCGTTCTCAAATGAAGATAGAAACAAAATAAATAAACCTCTGACTGGAAGGATAGATAGAAAATCAACAATACTATTAAACCGTGGACATGTAAATACACGGTTAATGATTTCCAGGCTGGCGAAGGTTAACAATGCTGTGCTAACGACACCATTGAAGCTAACTTAGCAACCAGACCTCACAGAACTATGTACTCTCTCCTTTTTCTATTGTGAATCACGGATTTGTATTTTAAACCACCTCGGATACTATATCCTCTTGAAAATGAGAGTCGAGCACGCGAAATGGACATTTAAAGTGACTTATCTCCAAGACAATACATCGGTGACACACTTAGCTACTGAGCTAGCGCGTAGCATCGTTCTCAAATGAAGATAGAAACCCATCAACAGCCGTGCTCACCTGCATTCCAGCGATCAACGGCACGACGAAGGACTTCATCCATGGGTTTGGCGGCAAGCATCGGCTAGGCGTAGTAAGTAGTCCTTGTTGTGTTGCTGTAAGTATTGTAATGCCCCGCAGTGGAGAAGGAGTCACACAGACGAGGAAGCGCTGCTCAATCGCTTTATTAAAAAGCGGTAACTGGTTGTAGTTCAAAAAGTAACGCACACACATACATGAGCTGCTGTTAGCCAAAACTCACGCTCACACACACAAGTTCTCCGCCAACTCACTCGCGCATGCGCGTCCCCCAAACCCTTAAAGACAGTACACTAATGCAAATATCACAGATATTACAGTATTGTACTTAGCCGCTAAGACACCGATCGATCCCACCTACAACGTTTTTCTTTGTAGTCTCCATTGTTCATTAAACAAATTGCAAAAGATTCACCAACACAGATGTCCAGAATAATGTGGAATTTTGTCGAAGAAAACAAGAGGCTTTTCTATCGGGTCCGATGGGGTCCAACCACTTCCGTTGCTTTTGTGACGTCACGCGCATAAATCATATCCAAAGGAGTTTTTCAACCGGAAGTGTGGCGGGAATTTTAAAATTGCACTTTATAAGTTAACCCGGCTGTATTGGCATGTGTTGCAATGTTAAGATTTCATCATTGATATATAAACTATCAGACTACGTGGTTGGTAGTAGTGGGTTTCAGTAGGCCTTTAAATAATAATGTCAATCATGAAAAACAGGTGTGCGTCGGGAACACCCGCGGCAGGTGAACGTAATCAGTTGCTATGGTAACAAACTAAGGTGGATAAACAGATACTAAAAAAGGAGTCCAAGACTAGCAGAAAAACACAAATGACTAGAAAACGTAACCAGAAATATGATCCGGGCAGCGGATCATAACAGTACCCCCCCCTTAAGGGACAGATCCCAGATGTCCTGGAAAAACTAACCCCCCCGACTACAAGGCAGTTCACGAGTCCAGGGAGGGAGGAGGGAGGAATTGGCGGAGGGTCGCCAGGCCACGTGTCCCCGAATCCAACGGGGACGAGTCAGGTGGCGGCGGCGAATGGAACACCGCTGCCGTAGGCGAGGTGGGCGACCACGGAAAGGCCACATTTGTGGCCGCCAAGAAGGTGGGCGTGATTGGCGCCAGAAGTTCAGCAGCCGGAGAGTTCTATGACAAAGTCTTGGGTGTCCCTGCTGTTTGCGCCAAAGGCGTCCATAAAAAGTCCATAGCCGAGGAGGTGGCCGGCGCCGTGGTGCGGCTCGCCGGACACGAGCAGGTGGGCGGCGCCGAGGTGCGGCCCGCTGGGCACGAGGATGTCGGCACGTCGTCGGCGAAGCAGGCGTGGAAGCTGTGGGAGGCGTCGTCGTCGTGGAAACAAGAGGCGGCGTCGCCGTGGCAGCAGGAGGCGTCGCCGTGGCAGCAGGAGGCGTCGCCGTGGCAGCAAGAGGCGTCGCCATGGCACCAGGAGGAGTCGACGTGGCAGCAGGAGGAGTCGACGTCGCCGTGGAAGCAGGAGGAGTCGACGTCGCCGTGGAAGCAGGAGGAGTCGACGTCGCCGTGGAAGCAGGAGGAGTCGACGTCGCTGTCGTTGCCGTGGAAGCAGGAAGAGTCGACGTCGCTGTCGTTGCCGTGGAAGCAGGAAGAGTCGACGTCGCTGTCGTTGCCGTGGAAGCAGAAAGAGTCGACGTCGCTGTCGTTGTCGTTGCCGTGGAAGCAGGAAGAGTCGACGTCGCTGTCGTTGCCGTGGAAGCAGGAAGATTCGACGTCGCTGTCGTTGCCGTGGAAGCAGGAAGAGTCGATGTCGCTGTCGTTGCAGAGGAAGCAGGAAGAGTCGACGTCGCTGTCGTTGCCATGGAAGCAGGAAGAGTCGACGTCGCTGTCGTTGCAGAGGAAGCAGGAAGAGTCGATGTCGCTGTCGTTGCAGAGGAAGCAGGAAGAGTCGACGTCGCTGTCGTTGCCATGGAAGCAGGAAGAGTCGACGTCGCTGTCGTTGCCGTGGAAGCAGGAAGAGTCGACGTCGCTGTCGTTGCCGTGGAAGCAGAAGGCGTCGCCCTGGGAGCCGGCGGCTCATCTGCCGGCGTGGGCGGAGCCGGCGGCTCGTCTGCCGGCGTGGGCGGAGCAGGCAATGAACTACCTGTGGTTGGTGGGTGTCTCAGCTGGAATGCTGGGTGGGCCGTAGAGGGGATCATCACCTGCAGCGCGGTGAGTATAGTTCCCAGCTGTCTTTCCAAAGCCTCAAGGCGGACGTCTTGGCGTTCCGCCATGGCGTTGATGCCAGCCCTAAGACCGCCAAAACGTTCCTCTTGTTGTCCAAGTTGTTCTTCCTGTTGGAGCAATGCCTTTCTTATAGGGTCTGTCTCTGCGGGGTCTAGTGTGCTTTGCAGCGCTGAAGCAGGAGGTGGAGCCGAAGCAGACAGCGCCCCCGCTGGGGGAGAGGCAGGCAGCCACCTCCGTGGAATGCGGTCTGCCTGCCCCGCTGACACGCTACCAGCACTGCCCCCCCCCCCCCCCCCCCCCCTCAGGAAGCAGATTCCAGATGCTAGCTGGAGCTGGTGGGGGGAGCGCTTGTGCGGGTTCCGCGGGAGCAGAGGGCACGGGCGGGTGGGCTCTCGAAAGCCTAGGAGCTGGCCTTGTGCGTGAGCGTCGCTGGCGTCTTTCTGGACAATTGCCAGCAGGAGGTGTCTGAGGGGAGGAGAAGCCGCACGGGAAGAGCCTGGCAGACAACGTTGGGGGCAAAGTGACTGGGGGCGGAGCTAGAAAGTCAGGAGGTGACTGGGACTGACTAGACCTAGAATTTACAAAAATGTCCTGATAGTGTTTAATTATTGAATTAAAGTCATTAGGTGGTGGCTGACAGAAAGAATCGACAGAATTTAAAAAAATTTCTTTGTCCATGACGTCATCCAAAATGGACGGGACAACGTCATCAAGCGGCGTGTCATCAGGGGGTGCCGACGGAATGACGTCATAGCTGCAGTCCCAGTGATTGACAGGCCAGTCATAACAATCTTCGGTAAGGAAGTTGATGGGATTAACAGACCTTTGAAGAGGGGAATCCTGAGCTGCCTGCTGATGGCCGTGTTCCGGAGGGACGAATTGTGAGGTTGGTGCGTCCTTGCCGCGAGCCTGAGCCTTCTTGATTGACTTCCGCTTTCGCCGACGCGTGCGTGCGGCCTGAGAGCGGACCTCCCCGGGCCAGATGGAGTCCAACTGGACCAGAACACCTCCAGGTCCCCAAATCATCTCCTCATCTGGCGAACAGCGGAGCGTCTCTGCCTCCATCGCTCGGAGGACCAACCACGTACCTTCGTCAACCTCCGACATCATGCTCGCTGCGAGAGAACTTCTTGCTGGCTTCGTACTGTGACGACCGGGTGCGGGTGTTCGTTCTCTCAGAGATGCAGACGGGCTTCGGACACAGCTTGCAGGTACAAAAATTATTTATTTAAGAAATAACAAATACTGGAAACAAACAAAAACGTGCACATGGCACTTAAAGTACAAACTAAAGGAGCTAGCGTGGGAGCTAGAGAAAACACTAAACATACAGAGCCTTTAGCGTGGGAGCTAGAAAGTTACCAGATAAAGAACAGAAGTCGTCACTTGTTGTGAGAAGACAAACTACGAAGCCAGACCGACTGGCTGGGGAGGCAGACTTTAAATAATAATGTCAATCATGAAAAACAGGTGCGCGTCGGGAACACACGCGGCAGGTGAACGTAATCAGTTGCTATGGTAACAAACTAAGGTGGATAAACAGATACTAAAAAAGGAGTCCAAGACTAGCAGAAAAACACAAATGACTAGAAAACGTAAACAGAAATATGATCCGGGCAGCGGATCATAACACTTCACCCTGGCTCCTGATGGGTCGTGGTTAGGGCCTTGCTTGCCAGCTCCCACCATCAGTGTGTGAATAGGTGAATGTGGAAATAGTGTCAAAGCGCTTTGAGTACCTTGAAGGTAGAAAAGCGCTATACAAGTATATAACCCATAACCCAACTCCACAACATGTCAACAAGCAACTGCTTTGAAGTATTAAGAGTAGGGATGGGTATCATGGCTTTCTAATAATACTCCCAAATAAATTTGATTTATAAGGTTGTAAATCGATTAATCACTCAATCATCACTTAAACTGTCTTAAATAATCAATAGAATGCCTTGTGAATCGATATTGCTAAAAATTAAAATACACTACCGTTCAAAAGTTTGGGGTCACATTGAAATGTCCTTATTTTTGAAGGAAAAGCACTGTACTTTTCAATGAAGATAACTTTAAACTAGTCTTAACTTTAAAGAAATACACTCTATACATTGCTAATGTGGTAAATGACTATTCTAGCTGCAAATGTCTGGTTTTTGGTGCAATATCTACATAGGTGTATAGAGGCCCATTTCCAGCAACTATCACTCCAGTGTTCTAATGGTACAATGTGTTTGCTCATTGGCTCAGAAGGCTAATTGATGATTAGAAAACCCTTGTGCAATCATGTTCACACATCTGAAAACAGTTTAGCTTGTTACAGAAGCTACAAAACTGACCTTCCTTTGAGCAGATTGAGTTTCTGGAGCATCACATTTGTGGGGTCAATTAAACGCTCAAAATGGCCAGAAAAAGAGAACATTCATCTGAAACTCGACAGTCTATTCTTGTTCTTAGAAATGAAGGCTATTCCACAAAATTGTTTGGGTGACCCCAAACTTTTGAACGGTAGTGTATATCGATACATAATCGATCAAATCAATTACTTTAACCAGCCATTTTAATGAGCCGTGTTGGTCGTAATCTGTAATTGTTTTCCCGTAACAGTTATTAAAATTAAATACGCTGTTACCGTTACCGACAGTGAAATGTGGCGTGTTTTATTGTAGCATCCAGACAGAAGCTCACAGTTTTCTAACGTTTTACTGTACCTTTACTCTTGTGCTGTTCAATGATTCATTTTCAAAATCAGATTAATTACACTTTTAAATTCTGATTATTCGCGGGCAATTGCAGTAAATTACCTGCCATCATATTTAAATCACCTTCATAAAAGACCCCAAAACTTGGTAATAGTCCTGTGGGGGTGTATTTTGAAGGGAGATTTGCCAATGAGCAAACCAGTCTTCATTCATCTGCACTGACGTATGCATTGACCTGATCACTGACCGTATAACAATCCACGCCGAAGACCAGGCTGCAGGAACTCATTTAGGGTGGGTGGGGGGGGCATATTTTTTTTTAGGGGGGCAAACTTTTTCAACCAATAATTTATTTGCTTTAGGCTGAACAATGGCTCTGTGATGTGATCACTCCTATTCAGTGCGCAGGAATAAGTGTTTATTGTCTATTGTGAGCGAACTGTGGTGCTGAATTTCCCCCAGGGATCAATAAAGTACTTTCTATTCTATTCTATTCTATAATTTTTCTCTAACTCAAAAGGGGCAGCTCGTCCCAAAATCTAAAAAACAAAAACACAATAGTGTAGTGCTTTGTCCTTTTATTGAGCTCAAACATGTATTGAAGAAGACCAGCAACAAGGGTTGTGGCATTCAGACAGCAGCATACAGCTTCACTGCAACTAGAAACAGAAGCACTGATGTCAAACTGAACACTGATGTAAACATTGACTACAGTTCCATGCACTAAATTAGTCTGTTTTCTCAAATAGTTGGGCTCTAAGGAAACATCCTATATCCCATGGAAACAACTTAATCTGATCTTGTGTGGCTTTTGAGAAACCGGACTAACACACTTGGATTATGCGATTGGAAACCAGGGGACACTTCGTATCGAGCAGTCCCAACGCGCAGAATATAAATAGTTTATTTGAAAGCACCTTTATTTTTACAGAATTTGTATGCCTGCTTTAGGAGCACTTGCATTCAGAGGAGGAGCTACACCACGTTTACATACCAGTTTCATACAATAATAACACAAAATGTGGATTGCTACAATTGTGCTTTAATTGTCAAAGAAGTTTGGTAACATAATCTGTGATAATTGTACCCGAATAAATGCTTCTGATATTATTTACGTTACATATTGTACAAGTTAATGGTCTTCATGTTGCTGCATGACAATGTCTGAGCCTTCTCAATGTATTATTAATTGTAATATTCAGCCTGATCAACCTTCTGCAATCAACCAGAGCATGTTATAAAAAAACATACAATTTATTCTGCCACAAAATGTCCTATTCCTATATTGATGTACTTTTTTAGGTGAACATATCACAGATAACATTACAAAACATCTTTGACAAAGCATGATTGTAATGTAAGATGATGTTTCATTTTGTTGTAGAAGTTAGACCGGATGTCACACGTAGCGCTATTATTGTGAAGCTGGAAGTGTGTGATTGGCTTGAGAAGAGGTGCCTTGACGGTGTGAAAGTCTCTGATAAAGCCCTGAGATCGGTAGGTTGTGAGTTCAAACCCTGGCCGAGTCATACCAAAGACTATAAAAATGGGACCCATTACCTCCCTGCTTGGCACTCAGCATCAAGGGTTGGAATTGGGGGTTGAATCACCAAAAATGATTCCCGAGCGCGGCCACCACTGCTGCTAACTGCTCCCCTCACCTCCCAGGGGGTGGAACAAGGGGATGGGTCAAATACAGAGGTTAATTTTAACACACCTAGTGTGTGTGTGACTGTCAGTGGTACTTCAACTTTTTAACTTTAAAATAATGACTCTACACTTCCTGCTTACCCTCGATCCTTTCTGCTGAGCTTTTATTCCATCTTAATAAAACAGTTACAGTAACAATGAACATTTTAACACGGAAGTGAAGCTCGACCTACCTCTCTAAATGCATGCTCGGCAGCAGGCTGTTGCTCCATTGTGACGTCTCACGGCATTCGAAGATAAAATAGTGTTTTCTTGTTCGAAAAACCACTGGCCATGGCTTTGGACCTGGTATTTCCATAATGCTCCCTTTTATTTGTGCATGTTTACTCGCTATTTCCCCACGTGTGGCTCATCAGTAAATTGTGAAAGCAGCCACGTTCCCCCATACAAGACGGCCCGAGGGTCAGAAAGGACGCATGCGAGTTAATCGCCCATTAAATTTTTTTATAGGAACTTATAGTTAACGTGTTACATTAACTTTGACAGACCTAATTATTTATATTTGTACACTGCAAAAACTGAAATCTAAGTAGATTAAATATCTCAAATAAGGATGATATTTGCTTATTTTCTGTCTGATAAGATAATTGTTCTCACTAAGCAGATTTTATGTTAAAGTATTTTACTTGTTTTAAGGGTTTTGGTCCTAAATGATCTCAGTAAGATATTACAGCTTGTTGCTGAGATTTTATGACCTATATTGAGTAAAACATGCTTGAAACCAGAATATCAACTTTTGCAAAGCTGAGTCATCAACACTCACAAGTTTAAAACTACTTTTTTAAAGTAAAAATGTCTTATTTAAAGCAACAACAAAAAAAATCAGGACTTTGACACAATTGTGTCTCATATTAAAACAGATGACAGCCAAATGAACTTCGCTGTTTTATTTTCAATTAAACAATAGAAAATACGTACTCATATAGTAGTACAGTTGTTATTAGTGAGAATATACTTATTTTAAGGTATTTTTTGGTTCATTGAAGTTAGCTAATTTTACTTGTTTTGGAAAGTCTTGACAAGCCAAATTTTCTTGTTCTATTGGCAGATAATTTTGCTTAGTTCAAATAAAATACCCCTAATTTATTTTTAATTTTTTTCTTGTTTTTGAACACTGACTTTTTGCAGTGTAATATTTCCTATGAATAATTTAGACTGGAACTATCTGCTGCAGCTCTGGAAACAAGACCAATTAATTTTCCCCAAACCTTTACAACTAAGTTTGCTGCGTCAGGAAAGGAAGCTAAGGGAAAGGTATCAGTAATTTCAGTAGTCTTATGATATCAGTACGCTGCTTTGGGCAAAATACCCCCATCTGTTGGACTGAAGGCAGCAGATGGACCTGACAGGGAGACAGACATGGTGGCCGTGGCAAAGCGGGTGAGCCGAGCCGGGCCACAAGGGAGACTGTAGGAAAGGAAATGTGTGAGGAAAAAGACGGGTGTACTGCAGGGTGTGAAGTATGGTGACATCAGACACTGAGAGCAAAGGGCATGTTAAATGATGGCTTCCGGGCTTTTTGGATTGCGCTCTTATCAAACTCAACTGCAGCCTGCTGAAAGGCAACACACACACATCATATCTGTGTACGAGCATCCTTTCCTCTCTGCTTCACTCCAAGGAACCTGTCAGATTGGTTTCCTGTTTGTGGCTGTAAACTTGGTATCCGGCTCAGGCAGCCCGGCATGTTTTATCACGCGGTGTATCATCAATTGGATTTGTCCTTCAACCTTTACAGCCCTGCTTTGCAAACAACTCTGCAGATAAAGATACACTCTCACTGCGCATTGGTGCAGCTGTTCAGGCATTGTGTTACTGCCATGGAGAGATGATTTAGCACATTGGAAACTGATTAATCACTTTGTTCTTATCAACCTGCCCTGCTCCTGTTGCACAAAAACTACACTAAAAGTACCTCTGTTTTTGTAGGCCACTTTTATTGTACGATTTGGTTTTCGCCAAACGTTTTAGGCAAAGTTTTGCCTCGTTTTTCATGTATTATCTTGGTTGTCGTATGGCCAAATACAGCAATAACAAACCACTATCCCGTGTATCACGCTGTGTTACGTTTCTGTGTGGGTGTTGTTGGTCTGGACCGCAGAATGAGGCCCAGATGGCATGTGAAGTACAGGTATTTAAAGTTAAAAGTACCACTGATAGTCACACACAATGGGTGTGGTGAAATTAGCACACTCTTCATTAGGTCAGGATTAATAAAACTAAAAGACATTGTAAAAGTTAGAGATGCTACCTCAGTAGAAGCATTTAAGTCCCATCTTAAAACTCATTTGTATACTCTAGCCCAGGGGTCACCAACCTTTTTGAAACCAAGGGCTACTTCTTGGGTACTGATTAATGCGAAGGGCTACCAGTTAGATACACACTTAAATAAATTGCCAGAAGTAGCCAATTTGCTCAATTTACCTTTAACTCTGTTATTATTAATAATTAATGATATTTATCTTTGTGGAAACACTGATCATCTTAATGATTTCTCACAATAAATATATATAGAAACAGATAAATATCAATATGCAACACTTTATTTTTATATTTTCTCTAAGTGCACATTTTTCAAATTGAACATTTTCAAATGATCACTTCTAAGACAGTCTTGTGAAATCACAATATCCCATTTTAACTAGCTAGCCACTAACATTTTTTAACAAATCATGAATTACTTTGCACCATGTTTGTACAAATAATAACTCATGTAAAATACAAAAGTAAACTCTCAATTTTTTAAATCATGTCACACTTTGAACTGGACACCAAATCTGTTATCTGTTTCTTTGTCCGTTAGTGGGAAGCCTGGCATTGCATGCTGTTAACTAGTGTGTTGTACTCTGGTGTGTAACTTGACACTGCAACTCTGAGTGAGTCTTGCAGATGTGCATCAGTGAGGCGTGTTCTGTGTTTGTTCTTGATGAAGTTCATGTCAGAAAAGGCTGATTCACAAAGATAAGATTTTTCCTCATTGTTTGCAGAACCTTCTTAATCTTTTGGACATATTTTCACAGCAATCTGGCCTTAAGCTTAATTATGATAAATGTAAAATGTTAAGGATCGGAAATCTAAAGGGAACGTCCTTTCGAATGGAATGCAAAGTGCCTGTTTTGTGGACAGAAGGACCAGTTAACATACTTGGTGTTGTTGTCCCAGAAAATCTGGAAGATCTAGGCTCAGTAAATTATGATAATCGACTAAGAAAGCTGGACAAAATTATGCAATTATGGAAAGGGAAATCCCTAACCTTGTATGGTAAAATGTCTATTGCCAACTCGTTAATTATTCCTCAATTTATTTATTTGTTTTTGTCATTACCAGCTCCATCACAAAACTTTTTTAAGATTAATGAGCGGAGGGTCTTCGATTTTGTCTGGAACGGCAAACCAGAAAAGATTAAAAGAAAGGTTTTGTACAAAGAGTATGAATATGGGGGCCTGAAACTTCTCAACCTTGAAGCTATGTGTCTGTCTTTAAAAGCATCAATTGTTCCAAAGATGTATTTAAACATTGAGTGGTACACAAGTGTCCTGTTGGACAAAAAACATGTACTGTATCAAAAGAAATTGTATCCTTTTTTACAAGTGATCCCCTCCCAGAGAGTCTGCTGGGAAACATGGCAGGGTTCATGAAGGAAACAATCCACTCATAGTGGTGTTTTCAATTTTATGTGCCAGAAAAAAGAGACGATATTTTGCAGCAGTTAATATGGATGAACTCTAATATTGTAATAGATGGAAAGCTTTTCTTTTCGAAAAACATGTTTGAAAGAGGAATCATTTTTGTCAATGATATTATCAACGAGAATGGTAAAATTATGAAGTATGATTAATTTAGAACTATGTATGGTGATGCTTGCTCAAGCTTTTCATTTTATCAACTAACTGGAGTAATTGGGAAAAGATGGAAACAAATAATTAATTATGGAACTACTAAATTATTAGTTTGTAAACCTCTAATAAGAAATTCTAGTTGGCAAAAAGGAAGTAAAATAAATAGAAAAATATATAATTTGTATTTAATAAAGAAATCTTTGAAGGCTGCCCCATACAACACATATGGAAAATGGGAGGACTTTTTTGACTGCCTGTTGCCATGGGATGCCATATTCAAACTAATCTATAAAACCAGTATCGATGTGCAAAATCGTTATTTTCAAATTAAAATTATTTATAACTTCTTACCCACAGGGAAAATTTTAAAATTATGGAATATGACAGAGTCAGATGATTGCCGATTTTGTTGTCAGGAGCCTGAATCCACCCTGCATTTGTTTTGGTATTGTCATATTGTGTCTTTGTTTTGGGTGGAAGTTGAAAAAATGTGTTTAAGGATTGGTTTGTTTATTTTAGGAGAGTTCATTGACAATCATGATTTAGTCGATTTAATTATAGTACTCGGTAAAATGTTTATTTTTAAGGCCAAAAACAGATATTCACTTAGTATTACTTTCTTTAAAACATTTATTCAGTATTTTCTAACTTTAGAAAGTTACATGGTTGAAAACGATAATGATGCCAAAAAACATTGAAAAAAAGATGAGAAGTCCTCAAAGGCTTATTTTGAAAGTAGAATTATGTTTATAGATTATATGATATCTGTTGTTGTGTTCCCTAATTTGAGTGACCTGGACATAATCTGGACTGTACATAAATGCTTATTTTGAAAATGTAATTTTGTTTATAAATTATATGCAATGTGTTGTGTTCCCTAATTTTTTTTCTGTGTACATGAATGAAGGTGTGTGTTGCTGAGTCCGACTTGGACATTATCTGGACTGGGCCTGGTTTAAAAAAAACCTTTAAACAAATCTAATATCATTGACAACCTGGTCTGTTGAAGATAAGGCCCTTTTTAAAAAAAAAAAAAAAAAAATAAGATAAATAAATAAAAAACATTTTCTTGGATAAAAAAGAAAGTAAAACAATATAAAAATAATTACATAAAAAATAGTAATTAATGAAAATGTTAGTGGACCAGCAGCCTATACAATCATGTGTGCTTCAGGGACTGTGTCCCTTGCAGATGTGTTGTCTATGTTGTGGGAACCAGAATATTGGTAGCAGAAAGAAATAACCCCTTTTGTGTGAGTGGGTGTGGATGAGTGTGCATGGGGGAGGTTGTTTGGGTTGATGCACTGATTGAAAGTGTATCTTGTGTTTTTTCTATGTAGATTTAATTTTAAAAAAAAATCTGGTCCTTACGGGCGACCAGGTGCCCGCGGGCACCGCGTTGGTGACCCCTGCTCTAGCCTTTAAATAGACCCCCCTTTTTTTAGACCAGTTGATCTGCCGTTTTCTTTTCTCCTTTGCCCCCTCGCCGGGTTATTCCGGTTCCGGTGACCATGGATGAGGTGCTGGCTGTCCAGAGTTGGGACCCGGGGTGGACCGCTCGCCTGTGCATCGGTTGGGGACGTCTCTGCGCTACTGACTTGTCTCCGCTCGGGATGGTCTCCTGCTGGCCCCACTATGGACTGGACTCTCACTGTTATGTGGATCCACTAGGGACTGTACTTAGAGGGGGGTGGGGTGGGGGGGGGGGGGGGGGGGGGGGGGGTTACCCACATATGCGGTCCTCTCCAAGGTTTCTCATAGTCATTCACATCGACGTCCCTTGTGTGGGCTCTGTGATGTCGTTGTGGCTTGTGCAGCCCTTTGAGACTTTTGTGATTTAGGGCTATATAAATAAACATTGATTGATTGATTGATTGATAGAATTGCATACTCTATTAGTGATGTTCAAAGCTACAAATAAAGTTCTTCCGAAGGACTTACAAAAGTTTTTTGTTTTCACGTCTGAAGATGAGTACCACAGAAGGCCATATGATTTTAAACATCCAAGAGTGCGAACAAATTTGAAACAAATGTGCTTGTCTGTTGCTGGTGTGAAAGCATGGAATTCTCTAAAGAAAGACTTAAAAAGTTGCAAGAATATCTTTGAATTTAAAAAAAGTTACAAAAAGAGACAACTGGAATCATATCAAACTGATTTTTTTTTTTTATTGGACGTGTCATTGTGAAAATGCTTAAACGGAAATTAAAAAAGTTTGTTGGAGTTCGGGTGCTGGTGGAGGGAACAGTTATAAAGTCATCTAAAATAATTTGTGTTAAAGAGGGGGCAGATAAATATAAGAATAGTAATTTTCCATCTGCTCCTTTCTGATCATGAAAATGTATAAGAAACAAAAAACAATGAAAGTGTCAACTGTACGTGGCTTGTATATATGCATTTTCATGAAAGGAATAAAAAGAATGATGATGATGATGATGAAATTACTCTCTGCATTTGACCCATCCCCTTGTTCCACCCCCTGGGAGGTGAGGGGAGCAGTGAGCAGCAGCGGTGGCCGCACTCTGGAATCATTTGGGTGATTTAACCCCCAATTCCAACCCTTGATGCTGAGTACCAAGCAGGGAGGTAATGGGTCCCATTTTTATAGTCTTTGGTATGACTCGGCCGGGGTTTGAACTCACTACCTACCGATCTCAGGGCGGACACGCTAACCACAAGGCCACTGAGCAGGTCGTTTAAAGACAAAAATGCACGTGCACATGAAGCGTGTTGAACGCTATGCTGCATGGAAGTACAAGGCACAATTATGAAACATGCTGATTGGCAACCAGAATCAAGGTGTGTCCTGATTGCCAATCAGGGACAGGGAAGAGAGCCAGTGCTCAGACAGAAGTAGTGGCAAAAAGGAGACAAACAGGAACTGGAACGAAAAATTAAAGCGCCGGACAGCAGAAAAAAACTATTGTCATGAGAGATCATGGCCATTCTGTGGACTCCAGGTGCCAAAATAACCCGTAATAAGTGTATGAGGTTATGGGGGCGGCATGGCGTAGTGGGTAGAGCGGCCGTGCCAGGAACCTAAAGGTTGCAGGTTCGCTCCCCCCCTCTTACCATCCAAATCGCTGCCGTTGTGTCCTTGGGCAGGACACTTCACCCTTGCCCCCGGTGCCGCTCACACCGGTGAATGAATGAGTTGTAAAAATGAATGATGGGTTCTCACTTCTCTGTGAAGCGCTTTGAGTGTCTAGAAAAGCGCTATATCTAATCTAATCCATTATTATTATTATAATTATTAATAACTCAAAAAGGAAATTGACAACGGCACAAAGTAGCGCAAATTTAACACCAACACGCTGTTGAATTTGGTGGAAATTGGGGCCTCATTTCATAGACGGGGGCCAATGTGTGGAAAAGATGCCTTACCGTGAGTTTTCGGTTGAATTTTCATAATTGTTAAAAAAAGAATTGTTTGTGGAGCTGAGAGTATTGAAAAGACATATGCAGCTTTAAAAACAAATAAACATTTTAAAATCAATTCTAAAAGTCACAAAGGACCAATGCTTACATAAACTGTAAGTGAGGAGTCATCATTCATTGACGTTATTTATTAAATGACCAAACTTCAACATTATGGAATAAAGCACAAATCAATTGATAATACAACAGGTTTATCCTAAAAAGAGTAAGCAGTTACAATAAATAACAACAACTTACCATAGGCTGCAGCAAAGCAAGACAGAAAGTATGACACAAAAACTAAATACTGGAAATCTGGTTGATTTCCAGAATAAAATACTTCTGCTTAGTGATGGATTACGTACCAAACAAGTCCATCGCTCTTTTCTCCTTCTCCACTTGGATCTTCTGCCTGTTTGTTATTTAATTTATCCTACATCCCATCAGGCACAGGACATTAAGACAACGTTGAGAACTTGTTGAATTAGGTCCTGACGTTGAGCAACTCAAACTTAACATTGAAACAACATGCTTTGTGACGACGTTTAATCAATGTTGGGTCCTGACTCCATTTCCCAACCAATATTCTATAATTCCAATACAACGTTGAAACAACACCCTTTATGACAATGTTAATTCAATGTCAGGTTGTGACGTTGATTTGACCTTTGAAATGTGGTCATTTCCCAACCAACAACGTGGATCCAACGTTAGACATTAATGTTGTCTCAAATAAGACTGCTAACAACAAAACAGCAGCTAATCTTGGCACTGCTGTATCTTTATCACAACAAAAAACAACTTTTTGATGCACTTCATTTTCAACTCCTGCCTCATAAATAACACATCTCACTTTGGTGAGCCTTTGTTGTAAGCGATATCCAAAGAGATGCACTAGTTACGGGGGGCCATTTCATGCTAACCAGACTGCTATCAGCTATCAGCTGCAACGTTCCCTCTAAGGTGTGCGCCTGTGCAATTGTGCACTGCTCAAGCGTCCTCTGCGCACGGCAACTCTATGCCACGCACAAAATCAAATAAAAAAATAAGCGCATAACAATTTTTTACACACGGACACGACAGAGAAAAGTTTTCGTCATCATTGTTCAAATATTGTAACGTCTGTCGAGACGCTTTGAGGACATGAATTCCATCCATCACTTTACTGAGCAAAACTCTTTATTGTCGGCCATAAACACATCACCAAAACATTAGTAAAAAAAATGATATCTAGCAAAAGTGGTCATTTTCTGCAGTACAAACCAGACCAAAAGCAACTTTGTCATATCAACAGCAGCCGCTCGCTCTTTCTCACTTGCGCCAACACATGCACATATGGCACTTAGCCAGTGATGCGTTTACAGCCACACAAAAAGTCAGACAACTCCAACACCACACATAAAGTGTCATTCCAGGTCGTTACACTATGATTTACCAATCAAATGTGTGCTTATTCTAGTGTCATTTATTAGGAATCTTAATTTATAAATATTAATCATGAAATGCTGTTAGTATACTAAATAAATACTAATACAAACATATTTTTTACAAACAGGAAGTTGCAGGAATGTACACATGATCCAGTGGAGGCTGGTGACTTCCAGAATTGAGGAGGCCATTTTTTTCCGCTTGCTCACTTCACTCGCGATGGAATGTTCCCTGTTCTCTTATCTGTCTTTGTGCTGGCCAAAGGCATACTATTTGGAGTGTAAGCTACAGTCAGAAAGTTCTTGCTGATGCAATTCATTGTGCAGAGCTTAGCCTTGTGCCTTCCTGAAGAAATTACATTGCTGTAAGTCTATGAGCCTGCCTGATAATTAAGCTGAGAAATGACATTTGGATGTTATATAAACGCCAAGTGAACATGTGTAAAAGGCAGGAATTTTAATTATGTAGTTAAAAACAATTTTGTTTAGCTTACATTTTTCATTCTTCTACAGCTTCAACATGTAATCACCAATTTAATCAAGTTTAGCATATAAAAAAGATAAGATAACACTTTCTTTATCATATGTAGTTTTATTCAATATATTTAATATAACATATGTAAAAATATGGTTCCAGTTGGCTTTATCTGCTGAGAAACACAGACAAAATGGAGTGTTATTACTACTGAGAACTAGTGGTGTAACACTGGTAGAGACATCTAATTAGTTCAACTCACATCTGGTTTAGCTGAGGGGCGGCATGCTCTCTCCTGGACTCCACTCCACAGGTTGGTGCTGGCTTCATTTACTGAGAAATACAGGACATGAAATTTTGTGTTATTACTACTGAGAACTAGTGGTGTAACACTGCTATTACTACTGAGAACTAGTGGTATAACACTGGTAGAGATTTCAACCCACCTCTGGTTTAGCTGAGGGGCGAGGGGCTCTCTCCACGACTCCACTCTACGGGTTGCAGCTGGCTTCATCTACTGAGAGACATGAAATGGAGTGTTATTACTACTGAGAACTAGTGGTGTAACACTGGTAGACACCCAGTTCATCCAAAAAGTAATTCAGATTGTACTGCAATTTCTTGAGAGCAAAGTAGTGAGAATACTCACAGGTCGTGTGTATCCAGAACGTGTCCAACTCAGCCATCCATCCCCAGATTAAAAAAAAACTGTAACGTTGATTGCAAAAACGATCTTGTCTCTGCTTTTTGTTTCCCTTCAACAATTAAAAAAAAAGTACAAATTGCGCCAGAATCTCGCCGATTTCCGAGGTCGTTTTAAGCAAAAGTATTTGGCTATATGAGCTATAAACTTCACGGATGATAGCCAGGGGTGTTCTCTAAATTTCCTGAAAAGCACAAGTTGATAGGACACTCGTAGCCACTATGGCGAGTGTTTGTTTGACTGAAGTGGCTGGCGAATTCTCAAAATGGCTTCTGTGTTGATTAGGAAAGGAAAGGCTTGATTCCAAATGAACCAGTAGCATGTGATTGGACGAACAAAATGTCAATCTTTCAGCCCTGGACACAATGCATGGTGAGGCCAGGCCTCCGTTGCCCACCCATTTTCAGTGATCTGGCCAATCACATATTGGCATGAAAAAGCATGCATTACATTGACTTCTATGAGAAGCTAATTTCCTAGGGGAGGCCTGGCCTCCCTTAATACAAACTGATAGGGAAATCTGGCCTGTTGCTTTACAATTGCAATATTGGGTTTTAGCCATGGGAACATTTAGATTTATGAACAAAACTAAAATAATATGAATATAAAAAATAAAAAATATGTTTTTTGTTAAAATAAATAAATAAAATAAATATATTTATTGTTTTTTTTAAATCTCTCTCTTCTCTCAAATTATTGGGGAGGCCAGGCCTCCTCCACCTCTATGGAGGAGCCTCCACTGACATGATCCCCTGCTTACATCTCATTGTGCAACATGTGAATGTTTTAATGGGAACTAAATGCAATGTCTGAAAGGGGTACAAATTATTTCCAAAGCAGGACCTCCACCCAGACAAACAAAACAAGTACACAGTTCATGAAAAACAATATTTTTTGTTATTGGCATTGTAAGTGGGCCTAAACACTTATATTAGAAATGGAAATGACTGCTGTCATTTGATTATAATAATAAGAGAATGTTGTCTGTCTATCTGTGTTGGCCCTGCAATGAGGTGGGCACTTGTCCAGGGTGTACCCCGCCTTCCGCCCGAATGCAGCTGAGATAGGCTCCAGCACCCCCAGCGACCCCGAGAGGGACACGCGGTAGAAAATGGATGGATGGATGGAGATTGAACTTGTTATTTAGTCAGGTTTTGGACAGGTGTGCTGCTGGTGTAGCCACAGTGTGCACATCTGATGTTGCTCACATGGGCTCCACTGAATGCTCAGGGAGTTTTTGCGTTTCCTCACACACATGAAAAATTAGAAGGAACATTGATCAGCTGTCCGCAGCTGTCCTGCAATGCTAAGTGGAGATTAACTTTGTTGATGCATTTGATCTTCAACATCATCAGCTCCACATGATTGGTGAGCCTTGTGAGCCATGTGGAACAACAATGCTAACATTGATTGATTGATAACAACACGGAATGCTGTCAATACAGCTAATGGTCGTAGCTACGACTCTAAAAATGATCAAATTTTTGCAAAATAACACATGCCCGTTGTTTCAGCACATGTGTGTGACGAAGTATTTCCGCATTGTGGCCGTGTTGTAGTGGCCGGGTGACGGCCATAGCATTGATGCTTGGAGGATCCCCCGGGCTACGGGGAAGTACTATAATCTACAGTGGAACAAACTCAAGGCTACTACATTGGGTGAATCAAGTGTAAAGGTGACTACATGGGTGTTATTTCATGTATAGAGAGCTCAAATTATGTTAAAACATGTATTTAGAAGTTCCTAAACAATTTTCTATGCTGTCACTATGACAATATTTGATTTACTAATAATAATCCTAATTCGCAAAAATACATATGTTTACTACGGTCATGCCTGGAACCAATTAGCCGCAATAAACAAAGGACGACTGTAGTTTTGGTTTGATTCTGAGTATGTCCCGGGCTGATGACATGATTATCTCACACTTTAATCTTGAATAACTCAAAAAATATGGCAGCACATTCAATTATTTCAAGGGTACACACTGAGCACAAACAACTCAGATTATTTTGTTGTGATTTGGTCCAAATGGGAGCTGGGTATTTTTAGATTGACCTATAAAATAGTCTCTAATAACTCAAAAAACAAAAACAGCACAAACCAGCACAAGCGCAACACAATCCTTTAAGACTATTTTACCAGAGTGTTGCATGGGGAGGGGTGGGGGGTTAACTCCATCCGGATCAAATAAAGCATTCTGAGTACCAGCACTTTGATAGAGAAGGTGAGAAGCAATATCGAGTTCAAGAAAAAAATGTATTACTTAAAAGGTAAAAGGGATGCAAAATGTTTAACAATCTATTTTCTCATTTATATCACATTTTGTTTGCATGTGGAAATATATTAGTTTTATCTATAAAAGAAAAGATGATCTTGATTTACATTGTTTTTATTAGGGAACACAGTTTTTCCAAGTGGTGAAAACACTGCATATCAGATGTTCAATATTTATTGTAGTGTTATTTTTGATAACACAGATTTTGTCCATTTTTTTAAATTTTTTTGGTTTAGTTATTTTGGTAAAATAAAAGTTTTTGGCCATCCAATTACAATAGTAAAAAAAATACTAGAAATAAAAATGTATTGCATTTAAAAAGAATACTTGCATCGCCATTTTATATACACTACTGTTCAAAAGTTTGGGGTCACATTGAAATGTCCTTATTTTTTAAGGAAAAGCACTGTACTTTTCAATGAAGATAACTTTAAACTAGTCTTAACTTTAAAGAAATACACTCTATAAATTGCTAATGTGGTAAATGACTATTCTAGCTGCAAATGTCTGGTTTTTGGTGCAATATCTACATAGGTGTATAGAGGCCCATTTCCAGCAACTATCACTCCAGTGTTCTAATGGTACAATGAGTTTGCTCATTGGCTCAGAAGGCTAATTGATTATTAGAAAACCCTTGTGCAATCATGTTCACACATCTGAAAACAGTTTAGCTCGTTACAGAAGCTACAAAACTGACCTTTCTTTGAGCAGATTGAGTTTCTGGAGCATCACAGTTGTGGGGTCAATTAAACGCTCAAAATGGCCAGAAAAAGAGAACTTTCATCTGAAACTCGACAGTCTATTCTTGTTCTTAGAAATGAAGGCTATTCCACAAAATTGTTTGGGTGACCCCAAACTTTTGAACGGTAGTGTATATATAATTGTGTCAATAATTTGGTCTCAAATAATACTGTCAGTATTATCATTTATCTGCATAAATCTGTGGGATCATATATCATCCCGCAAAATGTGTTATTAGCCCAGACCGGGGGTCAGGAACTAGTGGCTCCCTGGAGCATTTTTAAAAAAGGATTGAAAATGGAAAAAGATGGGGGATTTTTTTCTTGTTTTTGTTTTAGTATGTTTTTTGTTTGAGGACAAACATGACACAAACCTTCCCAATTGTTAGAAAGCCCACTGTTTAATATGTTTGTGTGTATGCTTCACTGATGAGAGTATTTGGTGAACCACCATAGTTTTGAATGTGCAAAATCTTCCACTCCTTCTTTGTATCATTTTGTCCACCAAAAGTTTCATGCTGTGCGTGAATGCACACAGGTGCGCTTTGTTGATGTTATTGACTTGTTGGAGTGCTAATCAGGTTATTTAAGCTCGCTGAATGTACATATTACATCATTATGCCTAATTTGTAGGTATATTTGAGCTCATTTAATTTCCTTTAATTTTATCTTCCTTGTATATAATTAATGTTGCATGTCTCATGACACATTATCCGTATGAAATATTGGCTGCATTTCAGATAGTTGTTTGTGTGCCATGTCGTTCCAGACCACAGCAAACTTGCCAAAGATTGGAATAAATCCATTAGAAGAAGACAGCCTGCCGTTTCCTTTAACTTGGACACACACATCTATACCTTTGGCCATTCTAAGCCAGTCATTTCCAGGAGTTATCTCACAAGTTGCCTCTGATTTAGTAAAGTTTTTGCAATGTTGAAAAAACTTGTGGAATAAATATTACATTTCAACATTTCTGTCAACGAAGATTTGTTTCAGCCTGCGACACAAAGTCATTTTGATAGTAGGCTTTTATAGCCAAAATAGACACTTACGTCATGTGTTGTCTTCATTATAAGGCTCCAGACAGATTTGTTTTTTGTATTTGTGGTCCAATATGGCTCTTTCAATGTTTTGGGTTCCCGACCCCCGGCCCAGACGTAGGAAAAAATGTTTTGATTTTTGTAGGATTCCATTTTTGTCTGAAGTTTTGGAATGGATTACAGTCATCCCTCGCCACACCGCACTTCAAATATTGCGGTTTCATCACTTCACATATTTTTTTTTCTTAAAGCATGTTCTAAAAAATGTGGGTCCTAAACTAAACATTTTCAAGCATAAAAAATGCTACCAAGATAGCTGTTCAGTATCGTGGCCACTGATTGGCTCAGCTTCAGGCAGCATTACTATATTGGATTAAACGAGTGTAAAGGTGACTAAAGGGTGTTATTTCATGTCTAGAGGGCTTTCATAATATTAAAAAATAAACAGTTTTTTAATGCTGTAGCTGTGAACATATTTGATTTATAAACAATAATTCTTGTTCTGCGGAAAAACATATATCACGGTCATGTCTGGAACCAATTGACAGCAATAAATGAGGGACAACTGCAGTAAAAAACAAAACAAAACAAGGCACCGCTTGCTGCATATTGTTCACATTTACCCTCCAGCATCCTTGTTCTTGGGGGTATCTTGATGACTGCGGTAAATGTATTCAAATCTCATTTCCTGAGTTGAAAGCATAATTTATCAAATTAAAACACGTAGCAGCTGGCAAATTACTCAGCAATTACACTGTAAATCACAGATGACTGTGCAGCATGACAGTGACTGCACACCGATCCCGACCAGAAAAAAAAAGAAAAAGGATCGGTGGCAATAATTTAAACTGAAAGTCGCCCTGGCCTCCATGCAATAACACCCCCTGAGCCCGGACGTAACCTATTCCCAAATCTACACTTTACTCTGCTTGGCTGGCTTTTATTAACACAGCCTTTCCACATTATCCATCATTGCTCCCTGGCAAAGTACTGACACTTAATTAGATGGCACGCTGGCTACAGAAGTACATTAGTGTGTGCAAAGCTAAAGAAAACCTTTGGAAAAAAATAAATGAATAAAAAACCTCAGCAGTAGACAAATTAAATAGACAGAAGCAGCAAACAACAGAAAATGTTCTGGGTTTTTATCGCCAGGTCTGATTGAAATACACAACCGCTGATATTTATAGAAATAGCAGCCCAGTGATGATTTAACAACACATTTACTTTAAATGTCAGCGCTTGAAATGCAATCATCCATTCATTCACCTTGGAGGACTTCTGCCAGGGCTTAAACATTCGTAGTTTGCCGGATCAACACTTATGACCTTAGCAGGCAAAATAAAAAAATATATATTTTCTACGTGACATGAGCATTCCGCTGTATTTAATTGGAGATTTTAAATATCTGAATTTCTCCCAAAATATGCTTATAAAGTTAAAAAAAAACACACAAAAAAAACAGACAATCAGTAGTTGACTTATTTTTTATACTTGAGTAACAGTTGAGAATATTTCATATTTAAAGGCCATTTGCATCTGGCAACTTACGAGCTGCATTGGTTCTGTGATGGAGCTCTTAATTCAAAACACTTGTACCTCAAATCAATGTCTCCTATTGAAATGGTGCTTTCCCCCCAAAACGGCAAAATTTAAACATGCCTCTTAAAAAAAACAAAAAAACTTTTAGATCAGAAGTATTGTATAAAAACAATACAATAGAATGTACTACTAAAAACTACAGTAATTTTTTTAAGTAATAAAAATGTACAGTATTTATTTTTCAGAGTAGACTCCTTCCAGCTGCTTTGCTGTCAAACACACCATCAGCAGCTTTTCCATATTTTCATGGATAAATGTCTCCCGTTTAGATAATATTTTATCATCTTTGGCTGCTGTTAGACTCATTCGGCTTCGCGACGCTCAAATTGCTTCGCCAAGTTGGCAACACACTCAGTTATGTTTTTTTATGACTTCTTTTTTTAATTCAATAATTATCATCCACTTCTTCTTCTCAGCACTTTCTTTTACAATCACTTTCTTCCGTTCCATGTTTGAAAAATAAAACTAACTGTAAAACACATGCTATATTTAAAAAAATATATTAATATACAAAATAGTGTATATTTATTCATACAAACAAAACGATTATTTCATGACCTGTCATAATAATTATTATTAGTTTCTGGTATTTTGTTTTATTTTTTTTTCCATTTTTTGTTTACTACTTCTCCTGTCTGAGCGCTGGCTCCCTCACCTGTCCCTGGTTGCCAATCAGGATGCTTTATATGCCAGCCCTGTCTTCTAGCCTGTGATTTTTGTACCTCCAAGGCTTTTTTTTACTCACCTGTGTTCTGATCCTGCTCCCCGGTTTTTTACCATTAAATACATTTTTAACAGCGCTATACCTTCTGACTCTGCACCCTCCAGTCCAGACCAACAACACCTACTACACAGCCAAAATGTAACATATTGATTCATCTAAACTAATCCAAATTAAATTAATTATGATTAATCTCAATTTACAACTGTGATTAATCTGATTACAAAAAATTGTGTTTGAAATCACTAATTATAGTCTATTAATTTTGTAGTGGCTGTATTCCCAATATTTCTGCAAAATATTGGGAAACAACTACGAATGTGCGCTTCATTCACTAACGCCGTTACAAAAAAAAAAAATTAGAATAATACATAATGTTGGATATAGAGAACATACAAACCCTTTATTTATTGAATCAAAAATATTGAAATTCAACGAGTTGGTGCATTTGCAAACAGCTAAAATGATGTACAAAGCAAACTATAACCTGCTACCCAAGAATGTACAACAATTCTTCTCAACAAAAGAGGATAAACATAACCTTAGAGGAACATCTAATTTGTATGCACGTACAACACTTAAAACCTTTAGCATATCCGTATGTGGAATTCAATTATGGAATGGATTAAGCAAAGAAATCAAACAAAGTACTAATATGATTCAGTTTAAGAGACTGTTCAAACTACAAGTTTACAAAGTACACAGAACAAGAATTATGATGAACATGAATGAATAAAATAAGTTTATTTCGGTCATATAATCAACCATCAACCATTAACCATTTTATGTGACCAGTTTAAGAGTACAGACTATACATATATAACAATCATACACATTTACACACAAAAGGAAAAGAAAAGAAAAGAAAAGAAAAAGCATGACCAAAAAAGGAATAGGCTGAAGCCAAAGCTTATATTTGCCTATCCTAAACCTTCACTGAAAATAAGATTACCTGGAACATCAACGTTAAAAAAAAAAATCAATACCAATGGGATGTAAGTAATTGTTACTATATTTTATAATTTTCAATTATTTCACCTTTCAATGTTTTCTTAAACCTTAACAAAGAAGTTAAGGTCATTAATTATGCATTTATGAAGTTAACATCATTTATTATGTATTTATTCACTGTTCTCTTACAAACACAGAACAAGGAAATGGTATAAAATTGCTATGATATGAAAAGGGGTAGGATTAAATAAGCTCTAATTATTTCTACTCCTTTTCGGAAGTGCTGTAATGAAACAACTGGTAATATGTGATGCATTACATTGTATCGTATACATGTTCGAAATAAACTGAAACTGAAACTTTCTAGTTGACTCTAATTATTTAGAGATAGTTTTTTTATTAGTATTGGACATTATGAGGCGATTTATTTCAGTTATTTTTCTGGACTGGATAAAACCAGTTGTGCCTCCACATAACCCTTCAAGCGTTGGCAGGCAGATCCCTCATCCCAACTTTGATCCAGCACATCACTATCATCCTAATCCAGCGCTATGAGGGGTTATGCTATTTATATTTTACAGGCGAGATGGTACCATTAATCATGTTCTCCAGGGGCATCACTGCGGGGATGTGCTTTTATGCTTACCTCTGTAGGTAGACGCAGCCCATAACAAAACCAGCGTTTGGTGTTTTATTGGCGTGTATTCACATGACAGGAGTGCTGTGTGCAATGTTAATATGTGGATATGACAATAGCATGGTAGAGGACGAGTGTAGATGGATGACGCATTCAGCTCTCCGTCTATCATACATGAGGAGAGGCTTTGTCCACTGAGGATCTGTACTACATCAGAGCTATTCAACTGGTAATCTGACACAGCAAATCTGGCCTGAAAATAACTTGGTGCTGACCTGCCAGTTTAGATTTTACACTTTGACTCTTTTCTCATAAAGAGAATCTTTGACCAATTCTTTATTTTTTATAAATGGCAGCGTGCTTCCGTCACATAGAGGATCTTTGGCTAGATCAGGGGTCGGCAACCCAAAACGTTGAAAGAGCCATTGTGGACCAAAAATACAAAACACAAATCTTTTTCATATACAAAATATATTATAATATCTCCTATGAATTTTTTTTTTTAAATATGCATTTTCTGCCATCTAGATCAGTGTTTTTCAACCTTTTTTGAGCCAAGGCACATTTTTTTCATTGAAAAAATCCAAAGGGACACCACCAGCAGAAATCATTCAAATATGAAACTCAATATTGACAATAAAAAGTCGTCGGAAATGATTTTAAACCATAACTAAGCATGCAACTCTATAGCTCTTATCTCAAAGTAGGTGTGCTGTCACCACCTGTCACATCACACCCTGACTTAATTGGACTTTTTTGCTGTTTTCTTATTTGTAGTGTTTTAGTTCTTGTCTTGCGCTCCTATTTTGGTGGCTTTTCCTGTTTTGTTGGTATTTTCCTGTAGCAGGTGCATGTCTTCCTTTAAGCGATATTCCCCGCACTTGCTTTGTTTTAGCAATCAAGAATATTGCATTTGTTTTTATCCTTCTTTGTGGGGACATTGTTGATTGTCATGTCATGTTCGGATGTACTTTGTGAACGCCGTCTGCTCCACACGCTGTAAGTCTTTGCTGTCGTCTAGCATTCTGTTTTTCTTCACTTTGTCGCCAGTTCAGTTGTAGTTTCGTTCTGCATAGCCTTCCCTAAGCTTCAATGCCTTTTTTTTTAGGGGCACTCACCTTTTGTTTATTTTTCTGTTTAAGCATTAGACACCTTTTTACCTGCACACTGCCTCCCGCTGTCGTCTGAAAAATTGTGATCACGATTAGCTACCTGCTGCCACCTACTGATATGGAAGAGTATTACACGGTTACTCTGCCGACACTCAACAACAACACATCATTTGCAGACTATAATTACTGGTTTGCAAAAAAATGTATACCCCTAATAGGTGAAATTAGATAATCTCCCACGGCCCACCAGACAGTGGTTGAAAAACACTGGTCTAGATCATCACAGAGGCACCATCACAGCACCGGAGCGCCTCTCAAAGCGTGCTAAACGTAGGATCTGTTTTTCAGATCACGCTTCAATGTAGCCTCGAAAAGGTGGTACATAGCATATTTGTGTGCTACATGTCAACAACATGACAAAGCGCCACAGGCTGGACCATATGATGTCATAAATGTGGCGTAAATGAATGTCTCCATAGTGACAGACAGTATAGACCAGGGGTGTCAAACGTACGGCCCGCGGGCCTGACAGGTTTTATTCAGCCTGCGGGATGAATTTGCTGAATATAAAAATGAGCTGAAATTTTTGAATGAAAAAATCTGCTGTTCTAAATGTGTCCACTAGATGTCACAATAGCAATTATTTGTATCTTTGTAGATAAAAAAACCCCACATGTTAGTGCACTAGTTGAGGAAAATGAGCAAACTACATGAATAACATCCTGCAATTTGATTTTGATATAATTTTTTTTATCTTGATAGATTGAAAATTAACACCAAATAATTTGACTGATGAACATTATCACAATTTATTCAGAAAGTATAAATAACGACAAATAAAGATATAATTATTAACCGGAACACGTAAGGTTAAAAAAAAACAATAACAACAACATTATAATGTGTACATTTCCAGAATGAGCTTGTTCTATTTTTAAACAAAGAAAACAATCTGAAGTTGTCTTTATTTTTAATGTATCGTGCCGTGATTTTACCAGTCCTTCTTACTTGGGAGTAGATTTTTCTCCATGTGGCCCCCGATCTAAAATGAGTTTGACACCAATGGTATAGACGCAAAAAGAGCTGTCTGCACCACTTTTGCACTCATCAATTGTACATGCAACCTAGCCTGCATGTTTTTGAACCGTGGGTGGAAAAAATCCTGTTTCTTGAAATCAGAGGTTATACTCGTCATGTTTTTTTTTCCCCCACTAAATGTTCGGCTTTTTCGAGGAACTCCAACTTTAAAGATCAAATTTAAAAAAATAAAAAATAAAATCCCTAATAATGACTTTTCCAGGGTAACGTTTTCAAAGACAGATTAACATAAAAGCTGCTAAAGGTCTTTTTTCATAGTATGTTTGTGCATTTAAGCCACAGTGCACTTCAAATGTCTTTCATTAGGCTGTTTTCATGTCTACTACTCAAAATAAGAACGGGCGTGTGTACGCGTGTTGATGCGTGTGCGTGACATTTGCAGATTTTTTTCCATTTATTGCTGGATGGAAAGGGGAAAGAAAGAGCATGCAACCTCAGCTGAGGTTCAAAGTGCAGCCAGTCGGCTTCAAGGCTACACAATTAGCATGTCAAATTGAAACATGCACTTGCATATGCATCCTCAATTACCCTTTAGCACACAGGTGACACACCTGAGGAGAGAATGGGCTTCCTTGGCAATTGCTGTCATCTGCAGGTAATTTCAAAGAGCATCCTGTCGCTACCAACTCCTAATTTCAGTTATTGTGTGTGTGTGTGTGTGTGTGTGTGTGTGTGTGTGTGTGTGTGTGTGTGTGTGTGTGTGTGTGTGTGTGTGTGTGTGTGTGTGTGTGTGTGTGTGTGTGTGTGTGTGTGTGTGTGTGTGTGTGTGTGTGTCTGTGTGTGTGTGTGTGTGTGAGTGTGTGTGTGTGTGTGTGGGTGTGTGTGTGTGTGGTTCCTCTTGGAGTGTGTATGACAGTGTGAACTGAAGAACAGCAAGGAGCGCTTATTTCTTCCCCTCGTTTTCCTTTCTGCAAACTTGTAATCAGTCCAGCGTGATGAGCCACTCAACGCCACAGTGAAATGGACTTTGCCTTAATCAAAGCCTCTAATTAGTCAGGAGCTGTCCAGATGCATTGATCCCGTTTCATGGCGGCGCTGTACTCTTGTCCACAGACTGGGGTGAAGCTCACTGGATGTTAAACCCACTCACAAACACATAAAGAAGTGGTGTGTATGTATTTAGACCAGGGGTCTACAACCCGTCTGTGTTCTTGTATTACTACCCTTCTTGAGATATCAACAAGGAAAAGTACCTTTCATATGAGGACCGGTGAACAAGTTAGGACATAAATGATGGTCCCAATACAGAAAACCATTGCAGCTAATAGAGAATGTCTCATTTGCACCTATGGTGGTGAAATCTATCAAAATTAGGGTGGTCCCAAAAAGGAGGGATTTTTCAATTTGAAATGCTGGGTTCTGACGTTGATTCAACCATTGAATTGTGATCATTTCCTAATAAATATACTACAACACAAATATAACGTTGAAACAACATGCATTATGACAACGTTTAATCAATGTTGGGTTCTGACGTTGTTTTGACCATTGAATTTCAATCATTTCCTAAAATCAAAATTCTAAGACGCAAATACAACGTTGAAGCAACATGCTTTTTAATGACGTTTAATCAATGTCAAGTTCTGACATTGATTAAACCATTGAATTTCGATCGTTTCCTAATCAATACTCTACAACGTTGAAACAACATGCTTTTTGACGACATTTAATCAATGTTGTGTTCTGACGTTGATTTAAATATTGAATTTCGATCATTTCCTAATCAATATTTGACAACGCAAATATAACATTGAAACAACATGCATTTTGACAACGTTTGATCAATGTCGGGTTCTGACGTTGATTTAACCATTGAATTTCGATCATTTCCTAACCAATATTCGACAACGCAAATATAACGTTGAAGCAACATGTATTATGACAACGTTTAATCAATGTTGGGTTCTGACGTTGATTCAACCATTGAATTTCAATCATTTCCTAATCAATATTTTACAACGCAAACATAACGTTAAAAGAACACGCATTATGACAACGTTTGATCAATGTCGGGTTTTGATGTTGTTTTGACCATTGAATTTCAATCATTTCCTAATCAATATTCTACAACGCAAATACAACAATGAAACAACATGCTTTTTGACGACGTTTAATCAATGTCGGATTCTGACGTTGATTTAACCATTGAATTTCGATCCTTTCCTAACTAATATTCGACAACGCAAATATAACGTTGAAACAACATGTATTATGACAACGTTTAATCAATGTTGGGTTCTGATGTCGTTTTGACCATTGAATTTCAGTAATTTCCTAATCAACATTCTACAATGCAAATACAACGTTGAAGCAACATGCTTTTTGATGACTTTTAATCAATGTTGGGTTCTGACGTTGATTTAGCCATTGAATTTCGGTCATTTCCTAATCAATATTCTACAACACAAATACAACGTTGAAGCAACATGCTTTTTGATGACTTTTAATCAATGTTGGGTTCTGACGTTGATTTAAGCATTGAATTTCGGTAATTTCCTAACCAATATTCGCCATCATAAATATAATGCTGAAACAACATGCATTTTGACAACATTTAATCAATGTCAGGTTCTGACGTTGATGTGACCATTTAATTTTGGTCATTTCCTAACCAATATTCTACAAAAGTACAACGCAAACATAACGTTGAAACAACATGCATTTTGACGACGTTCATTCAATGTCAGGTTGTGACGTTGGATTGACCATTGAAATTTGGTAATTTCCCAACCAACAACCTGGATCCAACGATAGACACCAACGTTGTCTCAATTTAAAAACACATATTTTGCAACGATGTTTCAAAGTCACCTTTAAAGGACCAGTATGTAAAATCAACTTTGTATCAATGTGTTGTGCCCGCTAGGAAGATATTACTACATTGATCTGTGCTAGGCGGGTTGGCCTCCCGCAAGATACATATTGATCCAACATTGTTTTTAAAGGTAATCAATTGATTTTATTGATACTATAAAAAAAAACTATGAATTTAAGAACGACAAACTTCATATGAAATTTAGCACTTTTATTGATAAGGACGTGAAACGTTACTCAAGTCTGTCTGCCCATTTGTGACATCATCGTCCCACGCTTTGAAAACGTAGAATGGCGTACACCTACAGTGGTCGAGAAAGGTCACAACAAATGCAAATGGCACAAGACAATAACATACAGTCACAACACAACTTTAGGCCACAAAGGAAGTTTAACAAAGATGGCGAACAATATCTGAAGTATAAAAATACATACAACCAGCAATTCAGCCTAATTTCCGGTAGAAGCACACACACACACACGAAACACACACACACACACACACACACACACACACACACACACACACACACACACACACACACACACACACACACACACACACACACACACACACACACACACACACACACACACACACACACACACACACACACACACACACCACACACACACTTGTATTTGTTACCTTCTTGAGACCTGAGAAAAATGCCTACCTCTTTAGGACCACTCTTTCTAGATATATAAAGATTTGTATTTACAACATTAATAATATATACATACTATGCAAATATAATAAAGCTTGTTGTAAAAAAAGAGTTGGAATTTCACAGGAAAAAGGTCACAATTTCACAAGAAAAACCTCGAATTTTGGCAGTATTATAATAAAAGTCGTAATTTTACTCAATGCAAGTCAAAATTTTTACAAGAAAAACTGAACATTTGTGCAATATTACAATCAAAGTTCGAATTTTACTCTAATAGTCGCAATTTTACAAGAAAAGCTTAACATTTTGGCAACCTTATGAAAATAGTCCTAATTTTACTCGACACAAGTCACAATTTCATAAGAAAACTTTAACATTTTGGCAATATTATAATAATATTTACCTGGCAAAATTATGACAAAAGTCATCATTTTACTCAAAAAATGTCACTATTTTACAAGAACAACAAACACATTGGCAATATTGTGATACAAGTCAGAATTTCATATGACAAATTTCACAATTGTGCATTAAAAAGTAATAATTTTACATAAAAAAGTAATAATTTTACAAGAAAATATTGCAATATTACAGAAACAGAAAGAATATGAGAAATTGTTCCCAATTTTATACGAAAAAAGTTCACACATTGTAAGAAAAAGACTGCTTTTAGTTAATTTTTTAATTTTTTGTTTGTAATTGGTTTTTAATCTTCGTTATTTACTTCAAGTTATTACAGTATGTCTCGAAACACATATTTATTTTTTAAATACATTTTGGCCAAAGGGGGCACATTTCAATTTCTTAACTCTATTTGCGTTGTAGAATATGGAATAGGAAATGACCGAAATTCAATGGTGAAAACAACATCAGAACCCGACATTGATCAAACGTTGTCATAATGCGTGTTGTTTTAATGTTATGTTTGCGTTGTAAAATATTGATTAGGAAATGATTGAAATTCAATGGTCAAAACGACGTCAGAACCCAACATTGATTAAACGTTGTCATAATACAGGTTGTTTCAATGTTATATTTGCGTTGTAAAATATTGATTAGGAAATGATCACAATTCAATGGTTAAATCAACGTCAGAACCCGACATTGATTAAACGTCGTCAAAAAGCATTTTGTTTCATTATTGTATTTGCGTTGTAGAATATCGATTAGGAAATGACCGAAATTCAATGGTCAAAACAACATCAGAACCCGACATTGATCAAACGTTGTCATAATGCGTGTTCTTTTAACATTATGTTTGCATTGTAAAATATTGATTAGGAAATGATTGAAATTCAATGGTCAAAACAACGTCAGAACCCGACATTGATTAAACGTCATCAAAAAGCATTTTGTTTCATTGTTGTATTTGCGTTGTAGAATATTGATTAGGAAATGACCGAAATTCAATGGTGAAAACAACATCAGAACCAGACATTGATCAAATGTTGTCATAATGCGTGTTGTTTTAACGTTATATTTGCGTTGTAGAATATTGATTAGGAAATTATCTAAATTCAATGGTTAAATCAACGTCAGAACCCAACAGATTAAACATCGTCAAAAAGCATGTTGTTTCAACGTTGTAGAGTATTGATTAGGAAATGACTGAAATTCAACGGTCAAAACAACGTCAGAACCCGACATTGATTAAACGTCGTCAAAAAACATGTTCCAATGTTTAGTTTGAGTTGCTCAACTTCAAGACCTGAGTGAACAAACTCAACATTGTTTCAATGTCTTGTGCCTGGCGGGTTAGGAATATAAATCGATCGATCGGTGTAGTTAATGAATCGTTACACGCCTAATTATCAGCGGTGAAGCAGGAAGAGGCTGCCTAACATAAAGACAACACAAACGCATCACTCCATCCTTTTTTTTTTACTACTTTTGTAAACACACACACACACACACACACACACACACACACACACACACACACACACACACACACACACACACACACACACAGACAGACAGACGTGTGTGTTTGTGTCCTTACATTTAATCTCTGCTCTTAACATGACTTTCATGGCTGTCATCAAACTGGAGAAATTGTTGCCATGGCAACTACGTCGCCGGTGACAGCCTCAGACACACACACACGTGCACACAAGCACACAGCTACCAGTGCCCCCCGTCTTCCTCCACGCGGCGAGGACTTCCTGAAAGGTTGGCGCCAAATGTCATGTAAAGGTGACAGCTTCCTTCGATGTCTCACTTGGCATTTCGAGCACAATGTGAGGAATTGACGCCAGGAGGAGATATTACAGCATTATAACGCAGTCCCCCACTCGTCTTACTCTCGTAACCCACACTGCCGTGAAATAACTCAACAAAAAAAAGCAAGTAGACCCTTTTCTAACAGCACATTTACCTCGAATGCCTCCCTGTTGCTCGAGTCCACAACAATGATGACATTTCCCGGCCATGAACAAGGGTGTAGTATTCAGAGGAATGAGGTAATATTCATTAAACAGCATGAAGAGCCATCAAACGTGTATTTTGAAAGTGTTATAATCCTATTACTAGAATATAGCTAGGGGATTTTGCAGGTATGTGGCCTGTGTAATAAGGCTCTTTCTGACACTTCTACTTGAGAAATTTGAATCTCTTTAACGTGACGGACTGGTTAGAAGGCAGAAGATGGAGCAGAAATAAAGATTAAAGAGGAATTGCCATTTTTGGGGAATTTTTTCCATCATTCACAATCCTTATGTAAAGCAAGAACACCTATAATTTTCTTTTTTTATGCATTCTAACTATTACATAAATGCGATCAAACGTCTGTTTCAGAATCAGTATTAGAATCAGAAATACTTTAATAAACCCTGAGGGGAAATTAAGATTTTCAGCACAATCCCATTCAAGAGCAGACAACCATTACAGGGAGACAGAACAGGATCGCTGACGAGTCTGCCAACTTCCGGCACCCCTTACATCAGACCTGGGCAAACTAAGGCCCGGGGGCCACATGCGGCCCGTTGAGCTTTTCAATCTGGCCCACCGGACATTCCCAAATATTTTTTTTAGATCTTTAAGATGGAAAGTGTAGCTGCCATTATGATGTGCACTCATGTTTTCTAATGACCGTAAGTCTTCAATTATACTAAGTATTTCAATGGTTGGAATCTGTGCTTTTGCATGATATACTAGTTACTATGGTCATCTAATTAGTGAAGTGAAGTGAAGTGAATTATATTTATATAGCGCTTTTTCTCTAGTGACTCAAAGCGCTTTACATAGTGAAACCCAATATCCGAGTTACATTTAAAGCAGTGTGGGTGGCACTGGGAGCAGGTGGGTAAAGTGTCTTGCCCAAGGACACAACGGCAGTGACTAGGATGGCGGAAGCGGGGATCGAACCTGCAACCCTCAAGTTGCTGGCACGGCCACTCTACCAACCGAGCTATACCGCCCCATAGTTACTATGGTCATCTAATTAGTTACTATGGTCATTTAATTAGTTACTATGGTAATCTAAGTCACAGCAGCTCAGACGAGGTACCAAGCAGTGTGGGTGGGGAGCATTTCCACGGAGTGTTTCCAGAGCCTGAAATGTGGGTGTCAGGGACAGACGTGGAAGGAGATTTGTACAACAAAGTTCTGCAATAAAAGTGATATTATATCAGATTGTAGGTTGTTTTGTTTTTTTTACTCTTCGTGTTCATATTTCGCCATGTTTGTTGCATATTTGTTGTGTTTCGCTTGATTGTAAATAATGTAGATTGAGAAGGGGTGTGAGGAGTAAAAGAGGATCGAGGTTCATATGTTGTCAATATTCAGTGTTTTATCGGTCATAGTTAATATTGTAAATCCCACATTATCGTCTCATTCAGTAGAAAATGTAAAATTCCATCCCGTTTTTTAAGGCGGTCTGTCATAACGTTTTTAGCTTTCAATCAGACATTATTGTGAGGTTTTGTATTAATGCTAGGACCCAAACACATACTGTACAGAACATGTTCACAGCTTATATGTGTGTGTGTGTGTGTGTGTGTGTGTGTGTGTGTGTGTGTGTGTGTGTGTGTGTGTGTGTGTGTGTGTGTGTGTGTGTGTGTGTGTGCATATATATATATATATATACACACAGTATATATACATAGATAGATAGATAAACCGGCCCCCAGACACGTTTTTTTCTCTAAATGTGGCCCCAGAGTCAAAATAACTGCCCAGGCCTGCCTTACATGAATACCATGAATTGATCAATGTACCATGAATTGATTAACGTGGACCCCGACTTAAACAAGTGGAAAAACTTATTCGGGTGTTACCATTTAGTGGTCAATTGTACGGAATATGTACTGTACTGTGCGAACTACTAATAAAAGTCTCAATCAATCAATCAAATACAAAAAAGGTGAGAAACAGGTAAACGCTGGGGGCGGGGTGTGAGAAAAAAAAATTCAGTCTAAGCCTGGGCCCCTGGAGAGGGGGTCCAGACTGAAGCCAAGGGGGGGAAAAACTCATAGCCATAGCATACATAAGCATGTGTGTAACAGGGAAACATCAAACATCAAAGAACACAAAGGACATTAAAGACATTAAAAGAGCAGAGCTGATGCAACCAGCCATTTCCACATGCAGCTACAAATAAATAATACATTTAAAAAACATATATACTGTGGTGGCCTCTGCAGTGTTCCACGCCATCGTCTGCAGGGGTGGGGAGAGCATGCCCAGAGACAGGAGTAGACCCAACAAAGCAACCAAGAGAGCCGACTCCACCCTTGGCCGCCCACTAACTCTCGGCCAGTGTCCAGTCTGCATTGATGAGCGAGGATGCGTCTAAGGAGACCGGGGTGTCCGATACCTGCTCCTTCAGCCAACGTTAACAATGGAGTCGCTCTATTCTTGCCTATTAAGCCCATGAAAAAACATCCAAACATCTCCATTAAGGTTTAATATACATGACATAAGTATATACTGTAGCGTTTGACGGGGTGATAATGGTCTTTGGTTGAAGATGTCAAGAAAAGCTGTCACACGGAACGATCGTAGCTCTTTTTAATGATCATTTTAATTTTGAACATGATTATACAAGTGAATGAATGCATACTTAGTCGTATGCGGCGCACTAAATTCAAAAATGCATCACAACGTTCACTTTTCCCATAACTGATTACTGCTCACTGCAGACTTCATGAGAGACAACAAACATAATAAAACATCACTTACTGTACAATGTCTGCTGTCATTAGGATGCTGACTGATGGACTCTTGTTATAGTCTCATTTAAAAGTAGAATGACTCATAATACTCTTGAGGAAAAGAGGGGTGGGACCAGAGGTGGGTAGCGTACTCAGAAATTGTACTCAAGTAAGATTACTGTTAATTTAGAATAATATGACTCACGTAAGAGTAAAATGTAGTCATTACAATTCAAATCTTTGAAGACAAAGTGCTGCAAGATGTCGCCAACTAATGTCGTACAAACTAGAAGTAGTTAGTCCAAAAAAAGACATAACGCTGTCACCCGTTAATAAAATTGTTTGTGTAACTAGACTTTTGTAATTAGATGAAGCCCAGCAGAAAAGACCGACCATAACGAGGGACTCGAGAGGCACCTTCCTTATTGACTACGATCACGTCTCTCCTCAACACACTGGCTTCTCGTCGAGGCACCTTCTCTCACACAAACACACACTTCCGGCTTCAAAATAATAGCGCGACACACTGAGATAGGCTCCAGCACTCACCGCGACCCCAAAAGGGACAAGCGGTAGAAAATGGATGGATGGATGGACGTCACATTCGGTCCAACTGCGCCGACAAAATGGAAAATGGCTTACATTTGTTTCAACAACTGGTTAAATTAAGGAAGAGTAAATGCAGATGTAAATGGTGCTCTATGTAAAGTTGTTTATGTGTGTCTTTATTACATGATCTGTTAATATACTGCACATCTGTATCTAGTTTGGTATATTGTTGCAGATACTTTAAAAAAGTGCACTTACTATACTTACAGCCACCAAGTTTTAAGCAAATCAATGACTTGCAGTTCAGTAAAACATTTTTAAAAAATGTTCCTGTATGGCATTTTGACTACCAAATTGCATTTGTACCCAAATATTGGGGTATTTTCTTCAGAGAACTGTATTTATGCAAGCAAATAATAAGCAGTGATTAATCATGATTAATCACAGTTCAAGCGTGGTATTAATCTGATTAAATATAATTAATCACTTGCCCTGGTTTATTTACAAGTTAAAATGCTTTAAAAAATGCATCTGTCGTCTTGTCTTTCATAAGGATTGTGAACGATAAAAACGTGCAAAAAGGGAAAACATTGTAGTATTTTAGCACTTTTACTCAGCTGTGCCACTTAATAAGGGATGTGAATCTTACAACAGCTCACAAATTAATTAATTCTTGGGTTGGCCATATGATTCAGAATCGATTCTTGATTCAAACCAATTCTCACAATATATTAGTTGGTACAAAATTTACAATAAAACTTTTTCAAAACAGGTTACAGGGTACAGGTTGCAAAAGCTCCTTGTGGCTGCTAACATATGACGTATGCACAAAGAGAGCAAGCCAAAGATGGCCTGAAAAAAACGTAATTTTAAAAATATAATAAATAAATAAATAAATTAAGTTTAAAAAAAAAATATATATATATATATATATATATATATATATATATATATATATATATATATATATATATATATATATATATATATATATATATATATATATATATATATATATATATATATACACACACACACACACACACACACACACACACACACACACACACACACACACACACACACATACGTATACGGTATATGTATTTCATTTTTTTATTAAAATGATAAATCCGTTTTGAATGTGATTAATGAAAATCACTATCTGGGTGTGAATCGATTTTCCTTTTAGCACGCTTACTTAATATTTAATAATAACAGTCAAAGCTGCGGGCAAGTAAGTAAACTTTCCATGTTGTATTCGTCCTTGTTTTTTTTTTTTGAACAGATTTTTGAAAATTATGAATTGATGTTGAATCTGAATGGATGAAACTCGGGATCATCAATTGTTAATCGATTTTTTTAGCACACCTAATAAATAATAATGATAATGATAATTAACAAACTAAAGAAAGTAAATGTTCTATCTTCTATCTATGTATCTATCTTGCATCCATCTTTTTTATTATCAATGTTTTATGTATTAATAATGATGAAAGCGGCGAGCAAGTAAGTAAACTTTCTATCTTATATCGGTCTTTTTTTAAACCAATTTTTGAAAACTATTAGACTGAGACAAACTTCATTGATCCACAAGGGAAATTGTTCCACACAGTAGCTCAGTTTCAAAGAATGGAAAGGGTAAGGATCGAAAGGATAATGCAGGTATTAAGTAGACTAAAAATGTACCATAGTAGCAATATAAAATATAACATAGTATATGTCATATTTACATATTATATAGATACAGTATATAATATATATTATGATATAATAAGTATCAGTGATTTGGATGTGAATCCATTTTTTCAGCACCCCTAATAAATAATAATAAGGATAGTTAAACCAAGTAAGTAAACGTTCTATCCTATGTACTGTATCTGTTTTTTTAATGTTTTTTTTTAAATCGATTTTTGTTTTGAATATAAATGGATTTTGAATCGGAATAGATGAGAATCTGTGATCCCGATGTGAATCGATATTTTTTAACACTCTTACTAAATGATAATATTAAAGCTGCCGGCAAGTAAATACATTTGTATCTTGTATGTCTTTAATAGATAGATAGATAGATAGATAGTACTTTATTGATTCCTTCAGGAGAGTTCCCTCAGGAAAATTAAAATTCCAGCAGCAGTGTACAGAATTGAGATCGAATTCCAGAGAGGAGTTGTACAGTCTAATGGCGTGTGGGACAAAGGAGTTTTTTAGTCTATTAGTCCTGCACTTGGGATGAAGCAGTCTAGCACTGAACAGGCTCCTCTGGCTACTGACAACGGTATGCAGAGGGTGACTGGCATCATCCAGGATGCTCACTAGTTTTTCCACAGTCCTCTTCTCTGCCACCGTCACCAGTGAGTCCAGTTTTAGTCCGATCGTAGAACCGGCCCGCCTGATCAGTTTCTCCAGTCTGGAGCTGTCCTTCTTAGACATACTGCCCCCCCCCCCCCCCCCCCCCGCCCCCCCCCAGCACACTACGATGTAGTACAGAACACTGGCAACCACAGACTGGTAGTACATCCACAATAGTTTTTTACAGACGTTGAAGGAGTGCAGCCTCCTCAGGAAGTACAGCCTGCTCTGTCCTTTCCTGTACAAGTGGTCCGTGTTAACAGTCCAGTCCAGCTTGTTGTCCACCCACACCCCGAGGTACTTGAATGAGTCCACGGTCTGTACCTCGACTCCCTCGATCACAATAGGTTGTGACCTTGGACTCGACCTCCCAAAGTCAATGACCAGCTCCTTGGTCTTTGAAGGGTTGAGCTGCAAGAGGTTCCTGTGGCACCAGACAACAAAGTCCCTCACCAGCCTCCGAAACTCCTCCTCTCTGCCGTCCCTGATGCACCTGACGATGGCTGTGTCATCCGCGTACTTCTGGATGTGACACAGCTCTGAGTTGTAGCAGAAGTCAGCAGTGTACAGGGTGAAGAGAAGAGGGGCCAGCACCGTTCCCTGGGGTGCTCCGGTGCTGCTGATCACAGTGTCAGATGTGATGTCCTTCAGTCTGACGTACTGTGGCCTATGGGTGAGGTAGTCTGAAATCCAGGCAACCAGGCAGGGATCCACTCGCATTCTATCCAGCTTGTCCTGGAGTAGGCGGGGATGGATAGTATTAAAGGCACTCGAGAAGTCCAGGAACAGGATCCTCACAGCGCCATTTCCCTTATCCAGGTGTGAGTGGGCTCGGTGCAGCAGGTAAAGGATAGCATCCTCCACACCAACGCCTGCCTGGTACGCAAACTGCAGGCTGTCCTGGGCATGTTGCACCTGTGGTCTGAGGAGGCTGAGAAAGAGCCGTTCCATTGTCTTCATTATATGAGAGGTGAGCGCCACTGGTCTGTAGTCGTTCAACTCACTGGGGCAGTTCTTTTTGGGAACTGGAACGATGCACGACGTCTTCCAGAGGGTGGGCACTCTCCCCAGCTGCAGGCTGAGGTTAAAGATCCGCTGGAGTGGTTCACCCAGTTCTGCAGCACAGGTCTTCAGGAGTCGGGGGCACACCTTGTCTGGGCCTGCTGCTTTCCTAGGTTGTAGCTTCCTCAGTTGACCTCTGACCTGGTCTGCAGAGATGACTAATGTCTGCGTAGAGGTGGTGGAGGGGGGTGTTGCCATGGCTGGGGGGGAGGTGCGTTGAGGGGAAAGGGGGTGGCTGCGATGGGGATTGAGGGGTGGAGAGGACACGGGCTGGTTGAACCGGTTGAAGAAGTTATTCATCTCATTGGCCCTCTCTATTGTCCCCCCCAACAGCTCTGGTCTTTGCCTTGTGGCCTGTGATGGTTTTCACACCTTCCCAGACCTCCCTCATGTTGTTCTGCTGCAGCTTCTGCTCCAGCTTCTTCCTGTAGCTGTCCTTAGCTTCCCTCACGCGTTGTTTCACCTCCCGCTGTGCTGCTCTCATTGCCTCCCTGTCTCCACTCCTGAAGGCAGCTTTCTTCTTGTTGAGGACAGCTTTAACCTCTTGTGTTACCCAGGGTTTGTTATTAGGGTAGCACCGAACAGTCTTAGCAGGGCAGATCACATCCACACAGAAGTTGAGGTAATCCATGAGACAGTGAGTCAGCCCATCAATGTCCTCACCCTGTGGAAGCAGCACGTCCCAGTCTGTGGTGTTGTAGCAGTCCCTGAGGGCATCTTCCATTTCAGGGGACCATCTCCTCACAGAGCAAGTGTTAACAGGCTGCCTTTGGACCAGGGGGGTGTATTTTGGCTGCAAATGGACAAGATTGTGGTCAGACTTCCCTAGTGGGGGGAGGGGTGTGACCTTGTATGCATCCTTGACATTAGCATACAGTAGGTCAATTGTCCTGTTGTTTCTCGTGGGACAATCCACAGCCTGGTAAAAAGAAGCTAACGTTGAGTCCAAAGTAGCATGATTGAAGTCCCCAGAAATGATGAAAAAAGCCTCAGGATGTTTTGTCTGTAGCCTTGATGTGATGGCGTGGATCATCTCACATGCACTGGCTGCATCTGCCCTCGGGGGAATGTAAACAGAGGGAGATCACGTGACTGAACTCCCTCGGCAGATAGTATGGCCGGAGGCTAACAGCTAGTAGCTCCAGGTCCGGGCAACACAAGACTTTCTTCACGGAGATGTGTCCCGGGTTACACCAGCGGTTGTTAACGTATATGATGAGCCCCCCACCTTTGCTTTTCCCACATGCTTTAGTGTCTCTGTCAGCTCTCACTGCGGTGAATCCCTGCAGGTCCACGTTAGCATCCGGTACCAGATGGTTTAGCCACGTTTCCGTGAAGATAAACAGGCTGCTATCTCGATATGCACGCTGAAGCTCGTCGATCTTGTTTGGCAGCGAGTTCACATTCCCCATGATGACGGAAGGAATGGATGGTTTGTAGCGCCGTCGATTTTCCTCTCGCTTAGCCTTTAGCTTAGCCCCCACTTTGCAGCCCCGAGGATTCTTCCTCAGCTCCACTGGAATGGAGTGTCGGATACCAGTACGCCCCGATGTTTTCAGAGTGAGCAGCTCCTCTCTCGAATAAGTAAGAAAGCTGGCTCTTGGTCTTTTAAAACTGCCAAAAGTATCCATTGGATATGTACAGGGATTCACTGTCTTCAAGGAAAACATAAAAAAGATAGAAGATAAAATAAAAGTTTATAAGATCTAATAAATAATAATAATAATAATTAAAGATAAAAGATAAAGATAAAATACGTTTAAAAGATCTACAACTACAGAGCTACTGGAGATGCAGCCGCCTTCCACAGCGCAAGCAGATCATATATATATTAATTATATACATATATATATTAATTGATGAAATATTATTATTATTTATTTGACGCTGTGACTAATTCAGGAAATTACCCAAGTATAGCGTCAAGGTGTCATGTTTTAATCATAAACACCAATTATGATGAAGATCTCACCTTGTGGGGTTCACTTATTAACATTTAAAGTTTTGCTTTACAATTTGTAATCGTCTATCCATCTAATGTCCATAGTTTTGATTTGAGCTGATTAAGTAAATAGGACGAGTTCGTCAAAATATGACCTCTGGTTCTGTTACAAAATAGCCCTTTTTTTCTTCTATTTGTACTATCTCCTGTGGGAAATGTTGCGTTCAGAAACATTAATTGATTGATTGATTGATTGAGACTTTTATTAGTAGGTTGCACAGTGAAGTACATATTCCGTACAATTGACCACTAAATGGTAACACCCGAATAAGTTTTTCAACTTGTTTAAGTCGGGGTCCAGTCCCTGTGTCAGCTAAAGTCCTGTGTCATGACAGGTGCAATAAGAAGAAAACTAAATACTAAAGTCCATCCAAAGCATTGATTTGAGAGAAATAAATCATTGTAAGCATTTCAAAGAGAAGCAATTCTGCCCCGCTGTGCACACTTCCAATGAAGTCCTAAGTTGTTTTGCGATTTAATCTCTTTTCCATTTATATGCTAAATCGACCTGAAAACGCTTTTTGCGCCGACATCATCTTAGACCGTCCTAATCTTTGTGACATAATGGAGGTCTGACGTGGCCCGCCTGTGTGGGCGCTGAATGCCATGTGACCACTGGGGAAAGAAGAGAGGATTGATGGACATTTGGAAGGCGTGGTAGGATATTACTAAAGGACGAAGGCGGTGGGCAGTGTAGCCAGCCTGGAAAGAAAATAGGCCCGATTGTTATGTTCAGGTGTAGTCCAGCCTGGTCTTGACCTCAGGATGCAGAGACGGCAGGCGAAATGCAGATAAAAGTTCATATATAGTACAAATAACAGAAAATTAATTGTGCAACAGGGAAGTGCACAAAAAGGCAAAAAGAGATAAAGCAAGCAAAGGGAAAGCTATGCTGCAAAAGAGCATGTAAAGCATCCTGATTGTGTGTTCTGATTGCCAGCGGGGCACAGGCATACTTGCAAACCCTCCCGATTTTTCCGGGAGACTCCCGAATTTCAGTGCTCCTCCCGGAAATCTCCCAGGGCAACCATTCTCCCGATTTTCACCCGGACAACAATATTAAGGGCGTGCCGTGATGGCACTGCCTTTAGAGTCCTCTACAACCTGTCGACGCGTCCGCTTTTTCACCATACAAACAGCGTGCCGGCCCAGTCACATGTTATATGCGGCTTCTGCATACACACAAAAGTGACTGCAAGGCATACTTGATCAACAGTCATACAGGTCACACTGAGGTTGCCCGTATAAACAACTTTAACACTGTTACAAATATGCGCCTCACTGTGAACCCACACCAAACAAGAATGACAAACACATTTCAGGAGAACATCCGCACCGTAACACAACATAAACACAACAGAACAAATACCCAGAATCCCTTGCATCCCTAACTCTTCCGGGCTACAATATACACCCCCACTACCACCAAACCCCGCCCCCCCAACCCCGCCCCCCACACCTCAACTCCCCCCCCAATCTCCCGAATTCGAAGGTCTCAAGGTTGGCAAGTATGGGCACAGGTGAGTAAGCCAACGCTCAGACTGGACAATAAGTGGCAAAAGGAGACACACAGAAGGGAAATTGAAAATAAGGGCACTTGAAAGGAAACAATACAAAACAAAGGAATATAAATAAACTTAGTCCAAACCTGCCATGACAAGTCATGACACCCGAATGTCTTATAGCGGTCATATTATGATGAAATATATTTTTTTTTTACATTTGAAACAATTCCATGGAGGTCCACATAACTTGGTAGGATGGTTCTTTGGTGAAAAATGTTCATAGGTTATGATTTACAGACCATCTTCAAGCCGCTTTTTGACCGTCTCTTCAGGATGCTCCGTTTTGTCTTATTTACGTGCCTCCACAGCCATGTTGTAGATTTTAGCGCTTCCATATGGAGTCCACTGACAGATTCAGAAGTCAGAACTATTCGCTACTCTCTATCAGAAATGACAAGAGCTTAATATGCATGTGCATGTACGAGCCAGTCTGCCCCAGAACAAGAGGACAGAGAAAAAGAAAGAGCTTACTGACAACGAACTACAATGGCTCTTTGAGTAAACCTCTACCATCAATCTGACATCACAAATGGAAAAAACATCACAAATTGGACAAATTCCAAACGGCTCGTTCAGAAGAAGTATGCAAGAAGGCTAGATTGTTTTATAAATATATTTGCCATGCCTCCAGGGTTTGAATTCAAATTTTCAGGACTTATGCAGATTGCAAATACACAAAAACAGTCACCAATAGGTTAAAACAAAGTTGGTTTCGCATAATAGGTCCCTTTAAGACAAGTTATACTGTAGATCCAAACGTTATGAACTAAACTATATGTATTTGGTCTGGACAGTAACCTCTTGAAACAACATAAAATGGCCCTCGCAAGTCCAGTTGCACACCTAATAAATCTGTCCATAAATCAACGTAGCGTGCCATCTGCCTGGACGACTGTTAGGGTTACTCCAGTCCTAAAGGCTGCGGATAAGACCAAAGTAGAAAACTACCGGCCGATAAGTATCGTGCCAGTTATTTCAAAAATAACTGAGAAATTTATTGCATCACTGTTAACTAACTATCTTAACAGTGGAAATGACCCACTACATCCAATGCAGAAATACCATTCAACCGAAACCCAATTTGTTATTTTCATGAGAACATCAGAGGTCTGTTGGATCAAGGTGGTTATGTTACCATGAATTGATTAGTGTGGACCCAGACTTAAACAAGTTGAAAAACTTATTCGGGTGTTACCATTTAATGGTCAATTGTACGGAATATGTACTGTACTGGGCAATCTACTAATAAAAGTTTCAATCAATCAATCAATGTGGGAGCTGTCTTCCTGGATCTGAAAATAGCTTTTGACACACTAAATCATAATGTACTAATTTCAAAAATGTCCCACTTTGATTCCTCTGATGGTGCACTCTGGTTGAGATCATACTTGTGAAATAGAAAACAGACTGTTCAGATCGGAAACGCAATGTCACCTTAGCTTAGCTACCATGAATTGATTTACGTGGACCCCGATTTAAACAAGTTGAAAAACTTATTCGGGTGTTACCATCTAGTGGTCAATTGTACGGAATATGTACTGTGCAATCTACTAATACAAGTTTCAATCAATCAGGCTGTTCAACAGGGGTACACCAAGGTTCAATCTTTGGCCCAATTCTGTTCATTTATCTACAATCTGCCCAGATGTTCTTTTGCAATTATATGCTGATGATACAGTGCTATAGTCCAAGCTAAATCAAAACAAGAAGCTGCAACAAAACTATCAGTAGCCCTGGCACGGGTATTTCACTGGCTCAATGAATCCTGTTTACACCTCAATACCAAAAAGACTGTATGTATGTTCTTCTCTCGTAGGTCAGCAGAGTGTAGTGGTTAATGGAGAGAGCCTTGATATCGTAGAAAAATTCAAATATCTTGGAGTGGTCTTTGACACAAATGTATCATTCGAAGCACATGTTAAAAAAATCATAAATATCGTTAAATACAATCTGTCAAATTTCAATCATATAAGACCATTCCTCACTTCCAAGACAGGCTAAAGTCTATATGCACGCCATGATATTCTCACATATAAATTATTTTTTCACAACTTGGACACACACAACAGAAACTGTACTAAAACCCATCAAGTCTCTCTTCAAAAGGGCAGTTAAAATATTCGACAGGAAACCAATCAATCAATCAAAGTTTACTTATATAGTCCAAAATCACAAGTGTCTCAAAGGGCTGCACAAGCCACAACGTCATCCTTGGCTTAGATCCCACATCAGGGCAAGAAAAAACTCAACCCAATGGGATGACAATGAGAAACCTTGGAGGGGACCGCAGATGTGGGGACCCCCCATGGGCGACCGGTGCAATGGACGTCGAGTGGATCTAGCATAATAGTGTGTGTGTCCAGTCCATAGTGGATCTAACAATGCACTTCCACAATTGTATTATTCTAAAAAAAAAACAGAACATTCTTGATCTGGATAGCTACCAGATCTTTGCACTTGCACCCCTACATTTAGATGAATTCATTCAGAGGAGAAACAGTGAAGGACGGAGAACTAGGGCCTTGTCCAGAGCTGATTATAATACACCAAGACGTACAACAAAATTTGGTCAAATGGTCACCTCTGTAAGAGGTACGCAATCCTGGAATAAGTTGCCCACACACATTAGAGACTGTGATAACAACCCACTTTTCAAAAAAAAAATTAAACACTGGCTAAAAATAAATCCGACATGCACCCATTAACCATTAAACATTGTTTCCAGACTCCAGCCCGTTCCAGTGGGCTTCTGGCCAGCTGTGAGTGAATTGTCTGTCCTGGTCTATTGTTTTGCAATTGTGTATTGTAACTGCTTGTCATGTTTGTTCTATGATGTCTTATTTATTTGTTTCTTATTTCTGTCATCGTGGTTTTAAAGTCTTATTTGTCTCACGGTGCTATTTTAGAAAACTGAAAATGAGCATGTATGCTAAGTCCGGTGCATTTACACTGTTTATTCAAGTGTTGATTAATGTGCACTGTCCCAATTAAATAAATGAGAGAGAGAGAAACAGACCCAAGGATGAAGACTTAATGGATCCACAGATCTAGAACCTAACTAAATGTCTGTCTTCAAGCCTTCATAACCCCCTCAATTTTCTATTTACTTTGCTCCTCCTTCACTCGTCAGCTTTTTGACAAGTTAATGTTTTTATGTTTAAAAAAAACATGACAGCTCTATTTTGTAAAATTGTAATGCTTTTCTTTTAAAATTACTTCCTTTTTTAATTAAAAAAATACAACTGTATTAAATGTACAATCAGGACTTTACCAAAATTGTAACACTTTGCTAGTAAAATTACTACATTTTTCATTGGAAAAATTACAACTGTATTTATCGTACAACTAGTGTCAGGAACTCGCATGGCTGCGTTAGTTGTGAACCCAAGATGCAGGAAACAGGAGGACGACAGGCAGGTAAGAGTTTCTATTATGCTCAAAACAAGGAGAAGTCATGCATCCAGCATAAGGTCCCAAACATAATCACAATCCTCGAGCACTGAGGAACAGGCGAGGCAGGTTTAAATAGCAGCCTGATTGGCAACTGCAACATGGTGTGCCGGGCTGCCAATCAGGGCCAGGTGAGGTACACGAGCACTCGGGGAGACATACAGGAAATGCAACAAAAATAACCAAACAAGGAAACACAAACAGAAATGACACAACTAAGACTTTTTCTTTGAAAAAAATGACAATTCTATTTCTGTAAACTAAAATTATTACTTTTTTAATTGAAGAAATTATACTGTATTTATTGTACAATTGGGACTTTTTACTTTTAAAAATTAGGCTCTATTTTTTTTTGCAAAATTGTAACACTTTGCAAGTAAAATTATAACTTTTTTGTAAAAGGTCCTTTTCTTGATTCATATTTCATACAGTGCGCTTGACAAGCATGTATTTTCAGTCCACTGAACTTTGCTCCGTGTGGTGACAGTAGCCTTAAGTGCGCGCCGATGACCAGAACTAAAAGTGAAAATTTGCGCGAGATAGAAACGCATAAATTATTACTTTTTTAATTGAAAAATTACAACTGTTAAACAGATGTTACGTTTTTTTGTTGCTTTTAACTACAACTGTATTCATAGTACAATTACGGCTTTTTACTTTTCAAAAATGACAACTCTATTTTTGTAAAATTATAACACTATATGCGAGATAGAAACGCATATAAACTCATAAATTTGTCAGAGTTTGTTGGTGACGAACCCCAAGATGCAGAGAAGGCGGCAGGCATTGTGCGAGAAAACCTGATTTAATTAAACTATAACCAAAAACAAACAAAAGGGTACAAACAAAAGGCGTGCACAAGGCGGAGAACAAACTTGGCCATGAACAGAAACTAGCACAAAAGCTACACTATGGACAAGAAACAAAAACACTTACTGTGACACGAATAAACAAAACTCACGTGGCAAGAAACGAGCAGGATGAACTATGACAGGAACAGAGTGGACAGAAGTAGACAGAGCTACAACGACAAGTATAAATGACAATAATCCAGCAGTGACTGGAGGGCAGGGCAGGTATAAATAGCAGCTGGCTGATTGGCACCAGGTGTGGCCCGGTGCCAATCAGCCACAGCTTAGGGGACAGCACTCAGAGAGACAAACAGGAAACTCAACCAAAATAAGAGTGCTGACAGGAAATAAAACAGAGAAAAAACTAAAACTTGACCAAACTGTCAGAGACAACCCTGACAGTAGCCCCCCTTCCCATAACGGATACCAGCCATTCTAGCAACCCCCACCCCAGAAAAAAAAACAGTCCAAAGTCACGGGAGGGTGAAGGGAGGACAAGGAGGTGGGCCACCAGGCCAAGTGTCCCCATAACCAGCGGGGAAGAGTTAGGTGGCGACGGCGAGTTGAACGCCGCCGCAATTGGCGAGGCGGCTCGACCGCCGGCGTGGGAGGACCCACCGGAGACGATGGTGGCGGCGCCCTCTGCTGGACCACCTGGAAGGATGATGGCGGCGCCCTCTGCTGGCCCACCGGGAAGGATGATGGCGGCGCCCTCTGCTGGCCCACCGGGAAGGATGAAGGCGGCGCCCTCTGCTGGCCCGCCGGGAAGGATGATGGCGGCGCCCTCTGCTGGCCCACCGGGAAGGATGATGGCTGCGCCCTCTGCTGGCCCACTGGGAAGGATGATGGCGGCGCCCCCTGCTGGCCCACCGGAGAGGGAGGCGGAGACCCCTGCTAACCCACCGGAGAGGGTGGTGGAGACCCCTGCTGGCCCACCGGAGAGGGTGGTGGCGTCTGCTGGTCCACTGGAGATGATGGCGCCATCTCTTGAAGACCCACTGGGGTGAGGAGTAGCTGTGCCTCCCCCGCTGCACAGCTACTAATAGTAATAATCATTTAAAAATTATATTATATATTATACTGTATTTATTCTACAATTAGGACTTTTTACTTTTAAATGAATGACAATTTAATCGTTTTAAAAATTGTAACACTTCACAAATAAAATTATTTTTTCAAATGAAAAAATTTAAGTGTGTTTATTGTACAATTATGACTTTACTTTTCAAAAATGACAACTCATGTTTTGTAAAATTATAACATGTCACCAGTAAAATTATTACTTTTTTATTTAAATTTTTTTTAACTGTATTTATTGTTCAATTGGGACTTTTTTACTTTCGAATAAATGACAATTGTATATTTTGTAAAATTGTAAAATTACTACTATTATATTGAAAAATGACAGCTGTACAGTACAGGCCAAAAGTTTGGACACACCTTCTCATTCAATGTGTTTTCCTTATTTTCATGACTATTTACATTGTAGATTGTCACTGAAGGCATCAAAACTATGAATGAACACATGTGGAGTTGTGTACTTAACAAAAAAAGGTGAAATAACTGAAAACATGTTTTATTTTCTAGTTTCTTCAAAATAGCCACCCTTTGCTCTGATTACTTTCTCGCACACTCTTGGTATTCTCTCGATGAGCTTCAAGAGGTAGTCACCTGAAATGGTTTTCACTTAACAGGTGTGCTTGGCAAGAGAATGTCAAGAGTGTGCAAAGCAGTAATCAGAGGAAAGGGTGGCTATTTTGAAGAAACTAGAATATAAAACATGTTTGAAGTTTTTTCGCCATTTTTTGTTAAGTACATATTTGTGTTCATTCATAGTTTTGATGCCTTCAGTGACAATCTACAATGTAAATAGTCATGAAAATGAAGAAAACACATTGAATGAGAAGGTGTGTCCAAACTTTTGGCCTGTACTGTATTTGTTGTACAATTAGGACGTTTTACTTTTTATATCTCATCCAGTGAATTTTACGTTTCTTCTTCACCAGTAAAAGTACTTCACTGACAGAATCAATCAAAACATGAACATTATTGTATTTTTAAAAGCAGATTATTAGAAAGTCAGAATGATGCTGCCTGTATTATTCATCGGACACCCCAGGAGTGAATTCTAGGTAAGGTCTTACTTAATTTACAGCTGCATGCAATACTGGAAGCAAAATGAAAATGTAATCTATGTGCAAGCAAAATAGTATGATGCTTTCTCTTGCTTCAATAAGAATTGTTTTATTTAGTAAGACACAAAAGTGGGCGAGGTCTATGAAGGAAAAAGCCTGTATGAGCGCCTATGTTATTTATGAGCCTTTAAATGGACCGAGTGAAGGTTTTTTTTTTTTTCATTCGACAAAAGCACATGTAAAATGTCCTTTTCTTGATTCATATTTCATTCAGTGCGCTCGACAAGCATGTATTTTCAGTCCACTGAACTTTGCTCCACGTGGTGACAGTAGCCTTCAGTGCGCGCTGATGAGCAGAACTAAAAGGGGAAATTTGCGCCAGATAGAAACGCATAAAAAGGCCACGCTTTCTATGCAACAATTCAATAGCTGCATAAAAAGTGACTTCAATACTGTACATGCATATGAAGCAGTCGCCAACAATTATGCACACACACGAGCCGCTGGCTTTATGTGGTTTGCCATCACCAATAATGCACACTGCAATGTTCTTTATATACTGCCAATAAAGACGTCAGCACGCTGTTGTTTAACCACACAAGAGCACGTAGCATATGTTGTACACCTGATAGCGCAAGTAAATCCTATTCTATTAGCATAACTGGGAAGGGAACCAACACAATGACAAAAGGCACAAACTGAATATTTTGCATCCTATTGTGATTGAGTGTATTGGCTTTCAAGCCTGCAGGTTCCACCTCGAAGTACAAAAATACACTATATTGCCAAAAGTATTTGGCCACTCATCCAAATAATCAGAATCAGGTGTCCTATCACTTGGCACGGCCACAGGTGTATAAAATCAAGCACTTAGGCATGGAGACTGTTTCTACAAACATTTGTGAAAGAATGGGCCGCTCTCAGGAGCTCAGTGATTTCCAGCCTGGAACTGTCATAGGATGCCACCTGTGCAACAAATCCAGTCGTGAAATTTCCTCGCTCCTAAATATTCCAAAGTCAACTGTCGGCTTTATTATAAGAAAATGGAAGAGTTTGGGAACAACAGCAACTCAGCTACGAAGTGGTAGGCCACGTAAACTGACAGAGAGGGGTCAGCTGATGTTGAAGCACATAGTGCAAAGACTTTCTGCACAGTCAGTTGCTACAGAGCTCCAAACTTCATGTGACCTTCCAATTAGCCCACGTACAGTACGCAGAGAGCTTCATGGAATGGGTTTCCATGGTCGAGCAGCTGTGTCTAAGCCATACATCACCAAGTCCAATGCAAAGCATCGGATGCAGTGGTGTAAAGCACGTCGCCACTGGACTCTAGAGCAGTGGAGATGCGTTCTCTGGAGTGATGAATCACACTTTTCAATGTGGCAATCTGATGGACGAGTCTTGGTTTGGAGGTTGCCAGGAGAACGCTACATTTCGGACTGCATTGTGCCAATTGTGAAATTTGGTGGAGGAGGAATTATGGTGTGGGGTTGTTTTTCAGGAGTTGGGCTTGGCCCCTTAGTTCCAGTGAAAGGAACTTTGAATGCTCCAGGATACCAAAACATTTTGGACAATTCCATGCTACCAACCTTGTGGGAACAGTTTGGAGCGGGCCCCTTACTTCTCCAGCATGACTGTGCACCAGTGCACAAAGCAAGGTCCATAAAGACATGGATGACAGATTCTGGTGTGGATGAACTTGACTGGCCTGCACAGAGTCCAGACCTGAACCCGATAGATTTGGATGAATTACAACGGAGACTGAGAGCCAGGCCTTCTCAACCAACATCAGTGTGTGACCTCACCAATGCGAAAATTCCTATAAACACACTCCGCAACCTTGTGGACAGCCTTCCCAGAAGAGTTGAAGCTGTAATATCTGCAAAAGGTGGACCGACATCATATTGAACCCTATGGGTTAGGAATGGGATGGCACTTCAAATTCATATGTGAGTCAAGGCAGGTGGCCAACTACTTTTGACAATATCAATCAATCAATCAATCAATGTTTATTTATATAGCCCTAAATCACAAGTGTCTCAAAGGGCTGTACAAGCCACAACGACATCCTCGGTACAGAGCCCACATACGGGCAAGGAAAACTCACCCCAGTGGGACGTCAATGTGAATGACTATGAGAAACCTTGGAGATATGTGGGTAACCCCCCCCTCTAGGGGAGACCGAAAGCAATGGATGTTGAGTGGGTCTGACATAATATTGTGAAAGTCCAACACATCAGCGAAAGTCCAGTCCATAGCGGGGCCAGCAGGAACCATCCCGAGCGGAGACGGGTCAGCAGCGTAGAGATGTCCCCATCCGATGAACAGGCTAGCGGTCCACCCCGGGTTGGGAGCAGAGTAGAAAAGAAAAGAAAAGAAACGGCAGATCAACTGGTCTAAAAAGGGAGTCTATTTAAAGGCTAGAGTATACAAATGAGTTTTAAGATGAGACTTAAATGCTTCTACTGAGGTAGCATCTCTAACTTTTACCGGGAGGGCATTCCATAGTATTGGAGCCCGAATAGAAAACGCTCTATAGCCCGCAGACTTTTTTTGGGCTCTGGGAATCACTAATAAGCCGGAGTTCTTTGAACGCAGATTTCTTGCCGGGACATATGGTACAATACAATCGGCAAGATAGGCAGGAGCTTGACCGTGTAGTATTTTATACGTAAGTAGTAAAACTTAAAGTCGCATCTTAGGTGCACAGGAAGCCAGTGCAAGTGAGCCAGTATAGGCGTAATATGATCAAACTTTCTTGTTTTTGTCAAAAGTCTAGCAGCCGCATTTTGTACCATCTGTAATCTTTTAATGCTAGACATAGGGAGGCCCGAAAATAAAACGTTACAGTAATCGAGACGAGATGTAACGAACGCATGGATAATGATCTCAGCATCGCTTGTGGACAAAATGGAACGAATTTTAGCGATATTACGGAGATGAAAGAAGGCCGTTTTAGTAACACTCTTAATGTGTGACTCAAACGAGAGAGTTGGGTCGAAGATAATACCCAGATTATTTACCGAGTCGCCTTGTTTAATTGTTTGGTTGTCAAATGTTAAGGTGGTATTATTAAATAGATGTCGGTGTTGAGCAGCCTTTCCGTTTTCTTAGCATTGAGTTGCAAAAAGTTAGTGGACATCCATTGTTTAATTTCATTAAGACACGCCTCCAGCTGACTACAATCCGGCGTGTCGGTCAGCTTTAGGGGCATGTAGAGTTGGGTGTCATCAGCATAACAGTGAAAGCTAACACCGTATTTGCGTAGGATGTCACCTAGCGGCAGCATGTAAATACTAAAGAGTGCAGGGCCAAGAACCGAACCCTGGGGAACTCCGCACGTTACCTTAACATAGTCCGAGGTCACATTGTTATGGGAGACACACTGCATCCTGTCAGTAAGATAAGAGTTAAACCAAGACAAGGCTAAGTCTGACATCCCAATACGCGTTTTGATACGCTCTAATAAAATATTATGATCAACAGTATCGAAAGCGGCGCTAAGATCAAGAAGCAGCAACATAGATGACGCATCAGAATCCATCGTTAGCAATAGATCATTAGTCATTTTTGCGAGGGCTGTCTCCGTAGAGTGATTTGCCCTGAAACCGGATTGAAAAGGTTCACAGAGATTGTTAGACGCTAAGTGTTCATTTAGCTGCTGTGCAACAATTTTTTTGAGGATTTTCGAGATAAACGGAAGGTGGGACACCGGCCGGTAGTTTACCATGAGGTCAGGATCGAGGTTAGGTCTTTTGAGTAGAGGATGAATAACCGCTTTTTTGAATGCTAGGGGAACAGTGCCAGAGGAAAGTGATAAGTTTATAATATTTAACACTGATGGACCTAATAATACAAAAAGCTCCTTGATAAGTTTCCCAGGAATTGGGTCAAGTAAACATCTTGTTTGTTTTGTCCCATTTACACATTTTAACAATTCCTCCAATGTTATTTCATCAAAGAGAGAGAAAATATTTTGGAGGGCAGTGTCCGTCGTATATACAGTCGTATCTGTGTTAATAGAACCCAGTTGTAGCTGAGATGCATTGTCTTTAATCTCTTTTCTAATGACTTCAATTTTCTTATTAAAGAAATTCATAAAGTCATCTGCTGAGTGGGTGGAGCTACTGGGAGGAGTCCCTTGTTGGGTTAGCGATGCTACTGTACTAAACAAAAATTTAGGATCATTTTTGTTGAGGTGGATGAGATTTGAGTAATATTTAGCTTTAGCTGAGGTAAGCATGCGTTTATAAGTTATTATACTATCACTCCATGCTTGATGGAAAACCTCAAGTTTAGTCGCACGCCATTTGCGTTCCAGCTTTCTACATGATAATTTCTGGGCTTTAGTTTCTTCTGTAAACCATGGGGTAGGCCTTTTAGGGGCCCTTTTTAGCTTTAGCGGTGCTACACTATCAATGGTGTCGCGCAGGGCGTCGTTAAAGTTGTTAGTGAGGTTATCAATAGAGCCCACATAATTTGGGAATGGTGCCATTACCGAAGGCAGTAGGTCAGTAAGAGTCGTCGTTGTGGCAGCATTAATGTTGCGGCTGCTATAGTAGTTATTATTATTATTATTAGTTTGTTGACAATGAGTCAGAACTTCGAATTTTATAAGGTAATGATCGGACATTACTTTAGTGTACGGGAGTATCGTAACTTTAGAGGTGGTGACACCCCTGACAAGCACTAGATCTATCGTATTACCGTTGCGATGCGTGGGTTCATTTATTATTTCTGTAAGACCACAGCTATCAATTATAGTCTGGAGCGCCACGCATGGAGGGTCCGATGGGGTATTCATATGGATATTAAAGTCCCCCATTATGATTATATTGTCGGCGTGCGTCACTAGATCAGCAACAAACTCTGAGAATTCACTGATGAAGTCCGAATAGGGCCCAGGGGGGCGGTAGATAACAGCGGTGTGACAAACCTCATAGTGAGCACCTCAAACGAGTTATATTTATTATTTAGGTTAGGTGTAAAATTATAGTTTTCATTGTATATTAGTGCGACACCCCCTCCCCTTTTAAGAGGACGGGCAACATGTGCATTGGTATAGTTAGGAGGAGATGCCTCATTTAGCGCAAAAAAATCGTCTGGTTTGAGCCAGGTCTCGGCGAGACCAACGACGTCAAGTTTGTTGTCTCTAATGACCTCATTAACTAATAACGTTTTGGAAGATAATGATCTTATGTTTAAAAAGCCCATATTATAGGTAGTGGGCTGTTTTGAGGATTGTTTGTTGAAATTATCCAAAGTAGCAATATTAATAATGTTGCGTTTATTATGCGTAGTGCACTTTAAATAGTTTCGACCATATCTAGGAATTGATACGACGGGAATTTTCAGATTGTTTGCTTGATGCTGCGATAAACTGAACGCATCATAGTTAGCCACCTCAGTACAATGTATGTCTGCCTCTGACACCGTCACAAAAGAAAAAACATTATGTGAGTTGTGTTTTATTCTAAGAGAATTGCTATGGGTGCAGGGATTATCCAGCCTGGTGCCGGCTAGTTCTAGTTTAAATGACTTCTTACCTGGTTATCTTTTCCCTTTGTTGTTAGCCCCGCTCGGCATCCCCGCTTCTGCTTCCGCTCACACCGCTTACGTCGCCTCCATTGGCGGTCCCCGCTAATACTTGACTCCGCTGCTACAAAGGCCGCTCGATGTAGCCCGCGAAGTATTCCCATGCTAGCGAGGAGGTCCACCGTACATGCATCTTTCAGTCTATAACGACCCGATCCATCCACATCCAGAATTGTCTGTCGGTCGTATGTGATCACAGAGTGTTCACGCTTTGAGCCAGCCATGAAATTGACAGAAATGACGGGTGTTTTTTGCCAAATCGCTCTACACTTCAAGCTGCTGCATTTCAATGCGCCGCCATTTTGCCATTTTTTGTATATATATATATATATATATATATATATATATATATATATATATATATATATATATATATATATATATATATATATATATATATACATATATATATATATATATATATTGTATATATATATATATATATAGTGTACTTGTTTGATCAAACATGTCCAGTGGTCCTTAATTCATGTAAAGCTCCTGTGTTCTTTATGTGGTGCTATATGTAGCTGAATAGTAAGCAGCATATCATGCACCTTCTCTTCTGTCTCTGTCTTTTAAATTGAAGACAGTCTATACAGTTTGATCATGTGACTCAAGCAGAGAGTCTCTTGATATATTTTTTTTGGTAGATTTCTGCACCAAAGGTGCATTCGGAAACACTTAGTAGCATATCATGCACCGTCTTGGATGAAGACTGGCTGTATATGCTGAGTGGCGAATTGCATGTTTTTGTGAAATCTCTTAAATCAAAGCAGAAAGTCAACACTTTGATCATGTGACTCTGTTGGCATTGAGTATTGTGGAAAGGTTGTCTTCCTCAGTGAGGTGTAGCAGCAAGCAGCATATCATACACTCTCCCCTCTGTCTTTCTTTGAAATTGAAGAGTCTAAACACTGTAGTGATGGGTCCGGCAACACAGATGCATCGGCGCATGCGTCGAGCTCATAGAGCGATACCCTGTGTCGGTGCGCGTACCGCTTTTAGAAAGTCACGTGACCGATCATGAGCTGCTTTGGTCACGTGGCCGATATGCGAACTGTATCGCACTGACGCCTCCTCTGTGCCCTGTGAGCAACGTTCCCTCTAAGGTGCGCGCCTGCGCAATTGCGCACTGCTCAAGCGTCCTCTGCGCACACTGTGCGCCGCACAGCAAATATATGCCGCGCACCAAATCAAACCCATCTGAATTCTAAACAAAATAAACACATTTATTCTGTGTAATTTTGAAATGCAACTTTGAGTGACAGTGACAACAAGCGGCCCTAACGGTGTTTGTCAACAACACGCATACCACTAAGCCACTGGTGCGTTTATGGCCACACAAAAAGTCGGACAACTCAAACACCACACAAAGTTACACTATGACTCCTCAGTCATACGTGTGCTTATTTTTCTGTCATTTATTATTAATGTTAATGTATTGATATTAATCATGGAATGCTGTTACTAGAAAAAGGTACAAGAATGAGGGCGTGGCGAAGTTGGTAGAGTGGCCGTGCCTGCAGTCGGAGGGTTGCTGGTTACCGGGGTTCAATCCCCACCTTCTACCACCCTAGTCACGATACATGTTCACAATATTTATTGACTGTATTTAAAAAAGATCAACATTTATTTTTATTTAAATTAAGATATGAAATAATCCTAAATGAAATACAATGACTTGGTTTATATTATTGTATATACTAGGTCATAAAATCAGTGTCAGTTGAGTCGGTCCATAGGTTGCCTGTAGGGATTTTTAATGTCCAGCAGATGTCAGTATTTAGTGACACAGTATCGACACAGTATCAATACAGTTTTGCAATGTGTCGAAACGCTTCATGACGCCTCATCAATAAATAAAAAACTTGTTTTGTTCTCTGGGGTAATTAAATGCACATAAAGCAACAAAAATGTAACAGCGTAACCAAAGGAGAGAAATCTGTCAGCAAATAATTTAGTCAGTAAGTACATTATCAAAATTATTAAATGTAGAAAATCCACTTTAAAAAAAAAATAGCTAATGTTTAAAATGCTAAATTTACAAAAGAAACCTATGAAATGGCTGTGTATGATCAGTGGTAAATTAAATTTTTTGTGAAATATATATTTTAAATCAAAGCTGAATGTCTACACTAAGATTATGTGGCTTAAGCACAACGCCTATTTTTTGGTAGATACGTGTGAATGTTTACCCCCCCCCCCCCCCCCCCCCCCAAATGTATTTAGTGAAGAAAGCAGTACAACATGCACTAGCATGGATTAAAAAAAACACTTCTGAAATGGTGAATGTCATAGTTTTTGTAAAATATATTAAAATAAAGCTGATAGTCTACACCAGGGGTCCCCAAACTACGGCCCGCGGGCCGGATACGGCCCCCCAGCGTCCAAAATCCGGCCCGCGCGAAGTCCCAAGTTAAAAAAAAATATATATATATATATATTTTTTTTAAATCTGTCCATTTTCTACCATCTCCTAGCCACTCAGGCAAATCATATTGTCTAAAAATGCATTTTACCATCGATAACGTGACATGCCGCAAGTGCCCTCTTTAAGTCAATTAGTGTGTGAGGAATATATATGTATATATATATATATATATATATATATATATATACACACACACATATACATATACCTGTATATATACACACATATATATACATATACATGTATACACACACATATATACACATACACATATATATATATATATATATATATATATATATACATATACTGTACATATATACACACACGTGTATATATGTGTATATATGTTGGGCGAGTGGCTGTGCCAGCAACCTGAGGGTTTCTGGTTCAATCCCCACCTTCTACCAACCTGGTCACGTCCGTTGTGTCCTTGAGCAAGACACTTCACCTTTGCTCCTGATGGGTCGTGGTTAGGGCCTTGCATGGCAGCTCCCGCCATCAATGTCTGAATGTGTGTGTGAATGGGTGAATGTGGAAATAGTGTCAAAGCACTTTGAGTACCTTGAAGGTAGAAAAGCGCTATACAAGTATAACCCATAACCCATATACATATATATACATATACATATATACACACACACACACACACACACACACACACACACACACACACACACACACACACACACACACACACACACACATACACACACACGCACACACACACACACACACACACACACATTTATTTTTATCCAAATTGTTTTACCCCAATGCGGCCCCGGGGTCAAAAAGTTTGGGGACCCCTGGTCTACACTCTTATGAACCTCTGGTTGTTTTTCTTTTGGCATATTTGTGTACGTTTTTTAAATGTTTCTTCCTCTGGGAGTCTAAAAAGGAAGTCTAAAAAGGAAATCTAAGTCTAAGTCTAAAGTGTAGCAGCGAGCAGCTTACCATGCACTATCAATTGAAAACTATTTATTTGTCCCCAGGGGCAATGGAAGGCATGTAGAGCCGCAAATAGACAATGTAAACACTGTAAACAAGGACTATAAAATCAGTGAACACAGAATTCAATGACTAAAATCAATCATTAAAGAATGCACATAAAAATGAGGCTATTTGTCCTAAAATAGTAGATGTCATATTTTTGTGAAAGCTCTTAACTGAAAGCTGAAATGAGCTTGCTTGTGTTTTAACATCATTGTGTTGGTGCACCCACCAGCTAGCTTTTTGGTGGCTGCAATGTCGCTTGTATGCGAATCCACCAAAGACACAAACCTGCTGCTCTTTCTTTTATCAAGTGCAGGCCTGCAGCAGTCAATAAAAAGGTAATTTCCTTCTTTTAGGACTTCAATACGCTCATTAAAAAAGGAATTGAGAAAGCAACAACACTCATTCCGGGATTTATAACGTTTTAGCATTTGCACCATATTAGTTCAATATTTTTTTTTTCTTCTTTGATCTTGTGAAATCTTTACTTTGCAATTAAAATGTGAAAGTTAACTGTTTTCATGAAATATTGCTACCAGTTTTTCTTGTACAATTAAACAGTGCATCTAAAAAAAAAAGTGGCAACTCTATTTTTGTAAAATTGTAACACTTTGCTTGTAAAATTACTTCTTTTTAATTGAAAATTACAACTGTATTAATTGTACAATTAAGGCTTTTTCTTTGAAAAAAAATACAATTCTATTTTTGTCAAATTGTAAGACTTCACAAGTAAAAATTACTTTTTTTAATTTACTTTTTTTTTTTTAACTGAATTTGATATACAATTGGGAATTTTTACTTTTACAAATGTCAACTCTATTTTTTTGCAAAATCGTAACACTTTGCAAGTACAATTATTACTTTTTTAATTGAAAAATTACAACTGTATTCATTGTACAATTGGGACTTGTGTAAAATTGTAACACTTTGTTAGTAAAATTACTATTTTTTTTAATTTAAAAATTACAACTGTATTCATTTTACAATTAGGACCTTTACATAAAAAAAATTACAGTTTTTATTGGCAGTAATTGTCTCTCATACTTAGCATCAACATGCATTAGCACTTTTACTTCCAGCTAGGAAAGATTACATTTTTTGTCCCCAGTTGCTATGGTGAATCATGTCTTTTTTATTGTGTTCTTACCTCACTCGGGATTGATTGAACTAATGCAAATCAACTGTTCTGTCTTGGTGTAAGTCAACTCAGACTTGGTTTAATGGAGCACCCCACTGCACTCCCAATCATGATGAAAGTTAAGAGAAATTAAGTTGTTTTCAAATTGTGCAGTAACAGCCTCTCTCTAATCATCAATTGCTTCCAATTAGCGGCCATGTTAAATGTCTTATCAGATTTTCTATGGCTGCCAATTTAAATGAAAATGAATATATCACACCAAAATATGTAATCTCCATTATAGAAGGTGCACACAAGTAAAGCTGTCACAGAACCTTGTAGCAGAGGTACACATGTACACATTGATTTACAGAATTGCCTTTTAGAGCAAGTGACCATCTTTTTGTTGGAGGTAGTAAAATGTATTTAAACCCCCTGTGTGTTTGGTAAACACTGAACATCCCTCAGGTCAGCGGAGTGAAAAGTCCATGCTCAGCGTGTTTAAGGCCTGCTGTGTTCCTTGTCTCACTTGACTGCGTTGTCTTATTGGAATCAATGGGAAAGCAACTCACTCCATTAATTTGCTATCAGGTAACTGTCACTATGTGGAGAATGAACCCACCCCACCAACACCCCCGTTGTCCTTCCTAAGTATTTGTAAATCAAACTAACACGGGATGATTAACGTTGGCCAGGAGAGGCCAACATCTGTACCAATGACGCAGCATCTGGTGGCGAAAAGACGGGAACAAATAGCAACCATATTTCCAGCACAGCCCACAATGCATCATTCTACATACAGTACGTTTAACAAATATTACGGTACAGTAGGTTTTATGCATGTGCACACGTACACTTTTTTGTCTCCTATTCCATCAGTGGGTGTTACATTTGTACATGCATATTTCTTCATGTGTCTTCCAGTCGTAATGGTGGAGATTTCTCATACAAATTTCAAACCTGCATTATACATTTTAACAGATTCTGTTTCCTGGTTATCTCACTCGATTATATGGCCCCTTGTTGCTAGGCATAGTTTGTAGGGCTCAATCTTAACTGCCCCACATGCTGATTTTTTTTTTTTTAAAAGACACAGGGCTCCCATGCGCATTCTCAGCACACTACCGTTCCAGTATGTTTTAACCTTTTTCAGGGGGCGGGGCTAAATGTAAAGTTCCCTTATTTTTCACTACTTTTTCCTTATTTTCAAATACAAAGATGGATGGATGGATATCAAACTCAGTACTTTTATAGTTACAGAGTAAGTTCCATCAGTACCACCAGTAGGGAAGTCTTAAACAATATGTTTGGCATCCGATCACAATCCAATTTTTTTGGAATCAAAGCCAATCCGATATCAAGTCCTGATGCGATACTTTGTCAATATATTATAGAAGTGAAAATGTTACATAACATTAAAGTAAACATTACCAGTGTTTCCATATATACGATTGGTACCTAACAGAACTACACCTAGGATTGGTTATCTGTATAATAAGCTCATTCTCGGACCCCTGCAGTCTACATATAAATGTAAACATTAGTTTTCTCAGGGTGGCGTGGAAGGTGTTCATCCCTAAATCACAAAAAAGCTTGCTGGCACTACTACCCCTGGGCTTTACGAGCAGGATTCTGAGACAGTCATTATATGCAACCTGGAGTTTGCGCAAGGTCTCTTTTTTGAACCTCACCCAGAGGTGCTGAGTACGTAGGGGTGCAATAAGCTCAAAATTAGTACACCTTTGATTCATCAGAACAGTAGTGACGTTTTTCTCACCAGCATTTATGTAAATTTCCCATTTTTTTCACTACTTTTTCTTTATTTTCAAATACAATTGATGTTTTTCTCACCAGCATTTATGTAAATTTCCCATTTTTTTCACTACTTTTTCTTATTTTCAAATACAAAGATGGACGGATGGATACCCAATTCAGTACTTTTATAGTTACCGAGCAAGTTCCGTCAGTACTACCAATAGGGATATCTTAAACAATATTTTTGGCATCCGATCACAAACCGATTTTTTTGGCATCAAAGCCAATCCGATATAAAGTCCTGATGCGATACTTTGTCAATATATTATAGAAGTGAAAATGTTCATAACAAGGAACTAAAGTAAACATTACACATTTTATAAAGTTTATCTTATTTAATCTATAATTTTCTAGTATTATTCTGAACCAGATAATGTATTAAAGGCCTACTGAAACCCACTACTACCGACCACGCAGTCTGATAGTTTATATATCAATGATGAAATCTTAACATTATAACACATGCCAATACGGCCGGGTTAACTTATAAAGTGACATTTTAAATTTGCCGCTAAACTTCCGGTTCGAAACGCCTCTGAGGATGACGTATGCGCGTGACGTAGCCCGGCGAACACGGGTATGCCTTCCACATTGAAGCCAATACGAAAAAGCTCTGTTTTCATTTCATAATTCCACAGTATTCTGGACATCTGTGTTCGTGAATCTGTTGCAATCATGTTCATTGCATTATGGAGAAGGAAGCTGAGCAAGCAAAGAAGAAAGTTGTCGGTGCGAAATGGACGTATTTTTCGAACGTAGTCAGCAACAACAGTACACAGCCGGCGCTTCTTTGTTTACATTCCCGAAAGATGCAGTCAAGATGGAAGAACTCGGATAACAGAGACTCTAACCAGGAGGACTTTTGACTTTGATACACAGACGCCTGTAGAGAACTGGGACAACACAGACTCTTACCAGGATTACTTTGATTTGGATGACAAAGACGCAGACGTGCTACTGTGAGTATGCAGCTTTGGCTTCTAAACATTTGATCGCTTGACCGTATGTGCGCAACTTTTTTTTGCGTATGTACGTAACTTTTTTAAAATATATAAGCTTTATGAACCTTGGGTTAGGTGAACGGTCTTTTGGGCTGAGTGATTGTGTGTGTTGATCAGGTGTTTGAATTGTATTGGCGTGTTCTATGGAGCTAGGAGCTAGCATAGGAGCTAGGAGCTAGCATAACAAACACGCAGGTGTTTTTATGCAGGATTAATTTGTGGCATATTAAATATAAGCCTGGTTGTGTTGTGGCTAATATAGTATATATATGTCTTGTGTTTATTTACTGTTGTAGTCATTCCCAGCTGAATATCAGGTACCGTGAGTATGCAGCCTTGGCTGCTAAACATTTGATAGCTTGACCGTATGTGCGCGTCACGTACGTAACTTTTTAAAAATATATAAGCTTTATGAACCTTGGGTTAGGTGAACGGTCTTTTAGGCTGAGTGATTGTGTGTGTTGATCAGGTGTTTGAATTGTATTGGCGTGTTCTATGGAGCTAGGAGCTAGCAGAGGAGCTAGGAGCTAGCGTAAAAAACACGCAGGTGTTTTTATGCAGGATTCATTTGTGGCATATTAAATATAAGCCTGGTTGTGTTGTGGCTAATAGAGTATATATATGTCTTGTGTTTATTTACTGTTGTAGTCATTCCCAGCTGAATATCAGGTACCGTGAGTATGCAGCCTTGGCTGCTAAACATTTGATAGCTTGACCGTATGTGCGCGTCACGTACGTAACTTTTTAAAAATATATAAGCTTTATGAACCTTGGGTTAGGTGAACGGTCTTTTGGGCTGAGTGATTGTGTGTGTTGATCAGGTGTTTGAATTGTATTGGCGTGTTCTATGGAGCTAGGAGCTAGCAGAGGAGCTAGGAGCTAGCGTAACAAACACACAGGTGTTTTTATGCAGGATTAATTTGTGGCATATTAAATATAAGCCTGGTTGTGTTGTGGCTAATAGAGTATATATATGTCTTGTGTTTATTTACTGTTGTAGTCATTCCCAGCTGAATATCAGGTCACCCCCGGCTCTCACAGCATCTTCCCTATCTGAATAGCTTCAACTCCCCACTAGTTCTTCACTTGCACTTTACTCATCCACAAATCTTTCATCCTCGCTCAAATTAATGGGGAAATTGTCGCTTTCTCGGTCCGAATCTCTCTCACTTCATGCGGCCATCATTGTAAACGATAGGGAACTTTGCGTATATGTTCAACTGACTACGTCACGCTACTTCCGGTAGGGGCAAGCCTTTTTTTTTTATCAGATACCAAAAGTTGCAATCTTTATCGTCGTTGTTCTATACTAAATCCTTTCAGCAAAAATATGGCAATATCGCGAAATGATCAAGTATGACACATAGAATAGATCTGCTATCCCCGTTTAAATAAAAAAAATTCATTTCAGTAGGTCTTTAAATATGATGTATTGAATGCTAGATACATTTTTTAACGAAATAATGTGAATAGTGCACAATAACTAAACAAGAGCAAAAACTACTATTGTGGGGCGGCGTGGCTCAGATGGTAGAGCGTCCCTGCCAGCAATTTGAGGGTTCCTGGCTTGAACCCAGCTTCCGGCATCCTAGTCAAGGCCGTTGTGTCCTTGGGCAAGACGCTTCACTCACTTCGCTCCTGATGGGTCATGGTTAGCGCCTTGCATGGCAGCTTCCGGCATCAGTGTGAGAATGTGTGTGAATGTGACGTATGAGGTAATGCACTTTTGGTATTGTGCAGATATAGTAAAGCGCTACACAAATACAAACCATTTACAATTTACTGTTGGCTAGCCATTTAAATCGTTTGGGTTTTGCCCTCAAAACCTTCCTGTATCCAGACATTTACTCCCTGAATTTGTAAACAATAACAAAAACGACCCAAAAAAACTTTTTGATATAATATTAAGAACAATATTTATAACGACATCGATCTAATCACTTTAGTATAGTTTCCTTACTGATACCAAACCAGATATCGTTAGAATTGACATCTGGCTCAATCATCCCCTACAGAGTTTCACTTTTAATCTGAGTTCTTGGAGTGTGTATCCTGTATTAAAAACTGGTTGTCCTCAAATGTCCTCTAGATAAATTCTAACAAAAGGCAAACTCTGATAATTGCTCCCGATAAAAAGATCCCCCTGATCAAGAACTCCCTTAGTGCTCTGGGTGCATCTGTTAAAAAGCAGCAGAGGTGGGACCAAGTCATTGCTTTGCAAGTCACAAGTAAGTCTCAAGTCTTTGCCCTCAAGTCTCGAGTCAAGTCCCGAGTCAAGACAGGCAAGTCCCGAGTCAAGTCCAAAGTCAAGACTAGAAAGTCTCAAGTCAAGTCCCAAGTCCTGCATTTTGAGTTTCGAGTCCTTTCAAGTCCTTTTAACCACAGACTAATATTTTTACACAGATTGTGTATGCTTTTAAAACGCTGTATTTATTTATTAAAACAAGTGCATTTGAAATTGCAGGAAAAAAAATAGTGCTGACATTGCAATTCATAATAGCACTATTAACCAGTCATTTTAATAGTTTAAACAATTTTAAACATTTAACTCATTCCTTTACAGAATAAACACATTTGCAAAAACAAACATTAACATACTATTGGTTGTATTTTATGAAAATAACATTACCACAAAGTTGAGAAGGAGCAAAGATCTTCAATATTTGTATGTGAGAATCACAAATAAATCTTCTGGGGGAGGATGACGCCCCTACAGGGGTTTGGTTTACAAACTTTCAGCCCCACCTAAAACAAAATTCACCAGCCGCCACTGATTATGATGCATTCTCATTTTAGGCAAAGTATAAGACAATAATTTCTTAACAGTATAATTGTAACCAGGAATAAGTCTTCAAGTAACAATATTCAAATACTAACATTGTTGGGTAAGACAGCATTTGGTTTTATTCTGAATCCAGTGAAACAGATTGGTGGTTTTAGCTGATATAAAGACTTTCAGGTGTTTATATATGTTTAAGTATTTGGCAGACACTTTTATCCAAAGCGACATACATAAAAAATAGATATAAAACAATCACTGTAAACATTATCATTTAAGGGAAGAATGTAATACAAAATATCAATACAAAGTGTCAAGACAGAATAAACTCTCTGCTGCTGCAGCAACAGAGTTACAGTCTATAGGTCCCTAAAATATATAGATATCTAATGTATTCATACATTGTTTATGTAGGATATACGCATGTATATATAATCTAATCATATTGTTCCTTCAACTTAAAAATAGCTGACCGTTTTTTTCCCCCTTCTCTGGGATTATATTCCCAGTTTTGATCTCGGACGTCTGGTCACTTATAGCGTATAAGAATATTATATTACTGTTAAGCAAACAATGAATAATAAAAACGCCAAAACATGTGTCCGTTATCATAGCTACACGTATGACAAAAAAACGTGTGAAAATCAGTGGTATTCAGTGAGGTAAGATGAATTAAATTTGCTGACAGTTCATTGCTCCTGCCAAATGAATTGCACTGAGTGGAGCGGATCACCACTCCAAGATGGCGGCTCCGCGTCTCGTCTGCGCCAGTAGGCAGTAGCGCTCAATGCTGCGTACCCTTATAAGATGTCTATGGTTATAACGTTAGCAGTGAGTTTGCAGCCTCACTGATTTAACTACACAGCAAATAAAAGTCATGTTACTTAGCCAATAAACGTTATCTTACATTCAAAACTTACCCTTCTTTGTGCAACTTCAAATGTCGAACGAAGTTGGAAGTTGTTGCGTCTCCGTCTGTAATATTCGAACTACGTAATTTGCATACGGCAATTCGTTTTTTGTTGACCAAGTCGTAGTTTTTATACCCGAACGAAACCAACTTTGGCATAATTGTTTCTCACTGCCGCATTGTTTGACAACTCATGTTCGGTGGTTGTCCTGCAATTGGATTGGATGAGAGCTGTGTGATGAAAACAACGTAGATTTAATTTGATTGGCTGTTGTACTGACAGCACACACGCTGACACGCACCACACACGCTTATAGACACAGACGTATAAAATGAAAGCTACGGAGCGCTCCCAAATAACTTTTTAAGGTTTGGGTTTTGGGGAAAGTAGCAAGTCATGTCAAGTCAAAAGCCTCAAGTCCAAGTGAAGTCACAAGTCATTGATGTTAAAGTCTAAGTCGAGTTGCAAGTCTCTTTACATTTTGTCAAGTCGAGTCTAAAGTCATCAAATTCATGACTCGAGTCTGACTCGAGTCCAAGTCATGTGACTCGAGTCCACACCTCTGAAAAGCAGCCTCAGGAACCTTGGGGTTGTGTTTGATCAGTCCATGTCTTTGGAGGGTCACTGCCGTCAACTGACCAAAAACAGTTTTTATCATCTCAGAAATATTTCTAAAGTGAGAAATTTCCAGTCAAAACTGGATCTCGAAATTATAATTTACGCATTCATTTCGTCTTGTATTGACTATTGCAATTCTCTTTTCACTCTTTTCAACAAGTCAACGCTAAAGAGACTTCAGACTGTACAAAATGCGGTTGCCAGACTTTTGACCGGTGCACCCAGAACAGCCCATATTACCCCCATTTGATCCAGTCTTCATTGGCTTCCAGCTAAATTCCGCATTGAGTTTAAGATTTTAGTCCTGACTTTTCGTGAGTTGCATGTTGGGGCCCCTCAGTACATCACTGACTTGCTATGCCCCTACTCGTCAGGGCGCAGCCTCCGGTCTAGGCCAGGATCTTCTTAAGATCCGAAAAACTTGTTTTAAAACCCGTGGAGACCTGGCATTCCAGGCTATAGCTCCCAGACTCTGGAACAATTTGCACCAGTTCCTCCGTGATCTTGACTGTGTTGAAACTTTTAAGAAACATTTGAAAACTTTTCTTTTTAGTAAAGCTTTTAGTTAATGCACCTTTTAACTATCATTTTAATCCACTTGGTATCCTTTTTATGATGTTGCCCCTGTTGTTTTAATTGAATTGTTGTTTTACTTCACTTATGTTTTGTACAGCGCTTTGTGATTTTTTTTGTGAAAAGCGCTTTAAAAAGAAAATGTACTTACTTACTTAATTTACATTGAAGATTTAGCGGTTAGCTTCTTGTGACATTCTTTATCCTCTATTCGTCCAGTGATAACAATTTTAGGAAATCAATTAGTTTGGTGGTGAGGATTAGTATCTTAAAAGCGACTTTGCACTGTGGATAGGTGGTACGTGTGCAGTTTGCTCTCAAATCGAATTGGACACGCAAACTCCCGGAATTCATGCAACTTGTTACAAGGAATATGGAATTGTAATTGTGTAATCTTTCACGTGAGTACAGTCGTTAGCCATGTAAACACTGGAACACAGCTGAGAGATGGTAGAGATGGACTGGGTTCAGCAGCTCAGCAGCAATCAGTCAAAAAAGGCAAATATTGGCCTGATCTCATGAAATTAAAATTTATGACCATTAGATCGGTATTGGGACAACGACCAAGTACCTATGCAAGTGGTACCTTATGTTGATAGCTTTGTTGCACGTGACGTCAAGTTTGGTTGCAGATTCAGCACCGGCTCAAACACATGGCAGGACTGCCTCTCTGTAATGTTGTAATTTTCCATGCCAACAAAACAAGTATGCCTGATAGAAAGTACTCAAAAAGTACAGTAAGGTTCCATTTTTCAAAATGTGCTAGCTCGATGCTAATTTACATTGGATATGCCATATACAAGCTACCATTTAGCATTAACGATTTTACATGGCGATTACGACACCTCCAGAATTGGTCATCAAAACCAAAAACTAAGCTGCATGTAACAAACAAACAGCTGGTGTGTAATAAATACAATACTTACAGCATAAATACTTTGTTGGACTCAACAAAAGACAAGACACCATCCATCCATTTTCTACCGCTTGTCCCCTTTGGGGTCACGGGGGTGCTGGAGCCTATCCCAGCTGCATTCGGGCAGAAGGCCGGGTACACCCTGGACAAGTCGCCACCTCATCACAGGGCCAACACAAATAGACAGACAACATTCACACTCACATTCACACACTAGGCCCAATTTAGTGTTGCCAATCAACCTATCCCCAGGTGCATGTCTTTGGAGGTGGGAGGAAGCCGGAATACCCGGAGGGAACCCACGTAGTCACAGGGAGAACATGCAAACTCCACACAGAAAGATCCCGAGCCTGGGATTGAACTCAGGACTACCCAGGACCTTTGTATTGTGAGGCACATGAACCAACTCCTGTGCTACTGTGCTGCCCAAGACACATTTAACTTAATAGCAAAGACTACTTCCTGGCTAAGGAGGCAACACATTGTAGCCTATACTACCGACATTTAATGTCTTCAAATTACAACTGCATGTAAAATATACTGTATAATACTTGCAAATGAGACTTAGAAATGTAAGAAATCAAGATAACAACTGGACAGCACATTTATCATCAGCTCAGTAATAAACGTTAAATCAACAAATAAATAGTTACACATCATTCCAAACATTAGGATTGCTTTTTTTAATTTTTTTATTTATTTTTTGTCCTGTCCAGCTACTTAAGCAAATCATATTGTTGATGTAGATGCCCATATCGGCTGTACATATTTACTTCACAAAAGAGAAGTGTGGGATACTTCCCTTGTTGCCTTATTTGTATTTGACTTTATTAAATGTATTTATTTTATTATTTGGCGCAGCCTGGCCGGAGCAGGGGGGGATAGAAAGAGAAAAAAAGGTAGACAGAGGGGGAAATTGCGGGGACAAGAGGGGGATAAGACAGAGAGACAACAACAAACACAACAATAACAATAACAACAAAAACAACACCAGAACAGCATCAGCAAATACGATATGTACAAATATGATAGTAAAAGTGAAAGCAGAGAAGCAGTTAGTGAAGTAAATATTAAAAACACAGAGATGACAATGAACATTATTACACTACAAATGGAGCAATACAAATACCAATTGCAAAAGCACTATTGATAATGAATCATAACAATAATTACCTCTATTATCAACAATACAATTCTTTCAAATGCAACAATACATATATGTAATGATAACTTGAAATACCAAAGAAAGCAGATAAATGGAGGGGAAGAAAGAGAAGTGATCTGTAATAACCTTGTAGATTGTTATAGTAACGATAGGTTAAGCTTTGTCAGTGTGCCATGTGTTACCCAGTTTCCCCTTGGCGGGACAACGTTAATATATGTTTGATTAAACGTGATTATATGCGTGACTGTATGTATACATACAGTATGTGCTTACATATGTACAGTATGTGTATATGTATGTTTGCACAGTGAACGTGCGTGTGGATGTACAAACTTTGAGTGTGTAGGTATGTACTGTATTTGTGTATGCATGTGGGAGCGTAGGTACCTATGTGTGCGCGTATGTATGTATATATGTATAAATAATTGTGTGTATATAAGTATATACTGTATGTGCATACTCACATAAACATTAGTATTGCTGAGTATTAGTATGGATTCCAGCTACCAGAAATTGGTACCCATTTGGTTCAAATGTGAAAGGTAGCCATCCCTAAACAGAGTACAACCTCTGACAGGTCAGGACAGGATTAGGAAGTCAAACAAATACATGCTCACGAAATCATACCATGCATGATATAGGATAATTTTTACCACGTTCATTACGCACTTTAATTTCTAACTTGAAAACTGCTCCGTAGGACAGAAAAATATCGTAAAAGGTTGTCGCTGTCACAATTTAAATTGGGTTCAGGTTGTGAGCTGTCGACATTGCAGTTAAATCCAGTGAGGAAGCCTGCAAAACGTTAAAATATGTCCTTACTGTACTTCTGAGACAAATCATTCAATGTATAAATGTTGCACATTTATATTTGTCACCAGAGAGAATTATTGTACTGCCATTTTGAATGCTGTGTGCAACTTTTCTGCCTCATCCCGCACAAGATTAAAGCTTTTATCCGTTTCCCAGCTCGTCACTTACAAAAAGTTGTCATCACAGCCTTCAAGATGATGCTTGGTCTTGTATATAAGTATATGCCATCAAAGTGCTCAAAATATCAATTAAGCATACAGTGTTGCAACATAAGCTTCCGATCAAAGGCTCTGCTGTCACATTCATTGGCACGCAAGCTGTTTGCTCGTCAACATAGCGAGAGGAAAAAAAAGCAGTGGACATAAAAGCAGACACTGTGCAGTGATTTGAACACCTGTGAGTGGACTCGCATGAATATTAAATCACTCAGCAGCAATCTGCTGTAATGACAGGCTGCAAAACCAGCCTCTGGTTACTTTTAGTGGTTTGAATCGCTTCGGTTCAACATAAACAAGTTGTGAAAGTGCAAACTGATTATTGGATATGAGACAATTGTATTTTATAAAATACATTTTAGACACCTATCCTCAGTAGGCGGCGCGCGAGGCAACACCCAAATAATGGTTCTCAATTCTGCAGTAATTTGTCCGCCCTGCAGGAGGGCCACAGCGAGGCAGGGCACCTCCACAAGCCAAAAGGCGTGTGCATTAACGCGAGGTGTGGATGCGTGCAGAATTATTTGCGTAAATGGACCGTAGCTCCTTTTTGATGGGTCGGTAGAACGTTTAAACAAAATGGGAAATGAGAAAAAGGCATAATGCAAGAGAAAAAACATAAATGTATACTAATACCTAATAATAACCAAAATGTGTCTATAAAATGTTTTTTAGCAGTTTTAAATAATTACATGCATATGTATCTTGGTCAATTATGCAAATGAGATGACGTTGTGATCCAACAATATCTGGTCCCTGCTAGGGTTGTACGGTATACCTTTATTAGTATAGTACCGTGATACTAATGAATCATATTCGATACTATACCGCCTCTGAAAAGCACCGGTCCCCCAACACTGAAACGCCCTCAGCTTTAAGACATGGCTAGCTAGCTAGCTAGCGGCTAACGTCCAGCCCCAGTCTGCAGTGTTTTATCTACTTCTAAATCACTAATCCTCGCCTCCATGGCGACAAATAAAGTATGTTTCTTACAAGTATCATCCCTGCAGGACGAGGAATAGCTAAACATGCTTCACTACACACCGTAGCTCACCGGTGTCAAAATGTAAACAAACGCCATGGGTGGATCTACACCTGACATCCACTGTAATGATACCAAGTACAATAGCGTATCTAGTCGATACTACTATGATTATGATATTTTATGGGCATCACAACATCTTCTTTCGGTTTTTTTTTTAAATGTTCTAATTCTGATTCTGATATTATGTTTATAAACTCAGGAAATATGTCCCTGCACACATGAGGACTTTGAATATGACCAAAGTATGATCCTGTAACGACTTGGTATCGGATTGATACCTAAATTTGTGGTATCATCCAAAACTAATGTAAAACATCCAAACAACAGAATAATAAGTGATTATTACATTTTAACAGAAGTGTAGATAGAACATGTTAAAAGAGAAAGCAAGCAGATGTTAACAGTAAATGAACAAGTAGATTAATAATTCATTTTCTACAACTTGTCCTTAATAATGTTGACAAAATAATAGAATGATAAATGACACAATATGTTACTGCCTATGTCAGCAGCTAAATTAGGAGTATGTTTTTGCTTACTTACTAATAAAAGACAAGTTGTCTGGTATGTTCACTATTTTATTTAGGGATTAAATTGCAATAATAAACATATGTTTAATGTACCCTAAGATTTGTTGTTAAAATAATGCAATTTGTTGTGGTCCCCTTTATTTAGAAAAGTATCGAAAAGTACCAAAAAGTATCTAAATAATTTTGATACCGGTACTAAAATATTGGTATTGGGACAACACTAGTTCCTGCACAAAAGTAATTGATGTAGTGACTGTATCTAATTGTACCTGTGCCCATCCATCCATCCATTTTTCTACCGCTTATTCCCTTCGGGGTCACGGGGTTGTACCTGTGAACTTTTTGCAGGAAATCCTGACTTAAGAATCATATAATGCTCCAACTGCTTGCCAGTAAAATTCAACCTAAGCCAACATTTGAAATAATTGTTTGTAGTTTTATCTTATGTTTCATTATTTATATATTTTTTTTGTAATTAACAAAAAACACTTTTAATGCGTTATTAATTGTGTATTTTGGCTATTTTATTTGTGTCATTTTAATACAGTTTAACGGTGTGACATTTGCGAACAACTCAAGTCTTTTGATAGGCTCTTTTAACCCATTTCCTGTTGGGAGTCGTTTGTTTGCAAGTTTTACTGCTTTTACAGGGAGGGGAAGATAATAGCGCCAAAAAGCAGTAGTTCAGCAAGTACAGTAGGATAGTACGGTTTGGCATTTACATTTTTATCATGCCCTAATTTTAATATGTATAATAACCATACAGTATACGCATTTTATTCCTATTTGTATATTTTATCGGTATTATTAAAATGTGAAACAATTCCTTATGTATGGACTTAATCTGTAGCATGCATAGTTTTATTGTAGTACAAAGTTGTTATTTTTTGCAAAATAATGATCTCATTGTCAAGCATTGTACCCCTGTTTTATACTAAGGTTATGAAATGCATTCAAAAATATGACTTTATTGATTCAAATATATAGTTTTTTTTATGCATGTGCTGGAGTATTTTTAGCAGCAATTTGGGACATAACATCAAGTGAGCAGCTTTAGCCATCAAGTGCAGCTAGCCTTGAAGCGAAGAGAAAATGACTTTCAGGGGTCACTTAAATGATCCGCCTAATCATGCTGACACTGACTGACCACCGTCACTCTCCGCCGAGAGGCAAACCGTTAGCGCCCCCTCGGCCTTTGGTGGTCATGCCAATCGAGTGAAATTACAGAGTGCTGGAGTGGGAATAGAAAAGAAGTGTTTTGATTGAACATGCCCATTCCAATTATGTTGTAGCTCTGAGGAGTTGTGCTTATTTCAGTCTCCTATCAGAGTGTGGTTGCTCATCAAGGGGAACGAGTCGAGTGCACACCGTCGAGTCTTAGATTTCTTAAGGGGGCTTTATTTTTTCCACATCCACTGGTCCAATCCTGCCTTAAAATGGAAGTCAGGTGGAGGTTTGTTTAGTCTACCAGATGCATTGACGCTTATCAAGCTGGGGCAAGGGTTCTTAATTTTCTGCTTCGGTGGTACTGATATGTGGAGCGCTCTACTCAGGGTGGAGAACTTGTTATGGTATTTGGCCAACGACGACACCAACATACAGTACAGGCCAAAAGTTTGGACACACCTTCTCCTTTCAATGCGTTTTCTTCATTTTCATGACTATTTACATTGTAGATTGTCACTGAAGGCATCAAAACTATGACACCTGTGAAGTGAAAACCCTTTCAGGTGACTACCTCTTGAAGCTCATCGAGAGAATGCCAAGAGTGTGCAAAGCAGTAATCAGAGCAAAGGGTGGCTAATTTGAAGAAACTAGAATATTAAACATGTTTTCAGTTATTTCACATTTTACTACTATTTTTTTCCCCCAAATACTGTACGTCGTTCCTAACCCACAGCTAGGTTAGCTTAGCAGCTAATACTAACAGCCTACTATATGCTACGTGTGCAACAGAATAAAACATGCTTTAATTAAAATTGTGATGGCGTTAAAAGTGATGTTTAATCATGTCACGGTATATCCTGGCTATTCGCCGTCTCTTTATTAGCTCACTAAACCTTGCTTCAATGCTGGAAATGGGACAAATCTTACGAAATCTTTTTTTTTCCTGACGCAATAAAGGACAACCCTAGTGGCAGTTAATTATTTTGCACGTCCGTGCCATGTTTTGAAATTGTTTAAGAAAATAACACAACTTATTAGTATTATTAGTAATGCCTTTTGCCATGTAAATAAGCTATTCAGAGGCCAACATGAACCACAATGCAGTGTGTTTCGGCGTCACACTTTTGAGCCCTGTATAATAAGTAAACAATAAATTATGCTTACTCCTTTAACTTATAATAAAACAAACATTTTTAATATCATTTTCTTGTATCCCGAAAGGGACAAGTGATAGAAAATGGATGGATGGATGGATTTCTTTAGAAACAGCTTTTGTGTTAAAATGTACCTATTGTAAAACCAATCTTTTGCTACATTCTCTTTATGGAAGTCCAACTTTTCAACAGTCTCCTAGGAAACAGACATCAAGCATCAGCCATTCTTGGTCGCCATGGTTAAAGAAAATGAAACATGTCGAAACAAAGTAATTCATAGGGCTTTTAAAAGTAACACTGAGTGACACAGAAGCTTTTATTAGAGCCCTGATGCTTGTGTAGGAATCATCATCAAAGTATTGGCTTTCAGATCAAAGAACACCCTTAAAAAGGTTTCTGCTAACATGCATGTATGAATTCTTCACTCCTCAGATGCTCCCATTGAAAAGTATCAATTTACCTTGGCGGCATCTGTCCTGTTTTGTAAAGCTTCACAGACCACAGGAAAACTGTTCAAAGTTCAAATAAATCATATTATCCGTTGTAATCGATATATCTATCAATTGGATGTCATCTTTATTACTCCTATTTTGACAATTTAGTGCCATTACATAAGTCGCACTGGCGATGCATTCAAGAATCGTCGGAAATTTCGGTGTTAGGCAAGAACTGACTTTTTGCACTATTTTGATGTCGTTTTATTTCCGTTTAGATGTGTATGTATACATATCTGTATTTAGATCGTTTGTTTACGCTTTACAATGTCATTTGATTACTAATCTTACGTTTTATAGAAACCATAAACTTCATCATCATAAAACTTCATCACCATAAACATCTTGAGCATCATAAACCTCTTCATCAACAAACATCTTCTTTAATAAAGAGTGACAATAGATATGATAATAGAGGCAAATGGTTGTTATTAATAGTGCTATTTCTATTGGTATTTGTATTGCTCCATTTGTAGTGTAATAATGCTCATTGTCATTTCTGTATTATTATTTATTTCAGTAACTGCTTCTTTGCTATCACTTTTACCATCATATTTGTACATATCCTATTTGCTAATTATATTGTTCTATTGTTGTTGTTGTTGTTGTTATTGTTGTGTTTGCTGGTGTTGTTTTTGTCTCTCTGTCTTATCCCCACAATTTCCCCCTCTGTCTTCCATTTTTTATCTTTCTATTCCCTCCTGCTCCGGCCCTGCTGCACCAAATGATAATATAAATACATTTAATAAAGCCAAGTACAAATAAGGCAACAAGAGAAGTATCCCACACTTCTCTTTTGTAAAGTAAATTTGTACAGCCGATATGGGCATCTACATCAACTATATGATTTGCCTGAGAAGCTGGACAGGACAAAAAACAAAACAAAAAAAGTTCAAATAAATCAGCCTCAATTGCACATATAATAATAATAATAATAATAATAATAATAATAAGAAGAAGAAGAAGAAGAAGAAGAAGAAGAAGAAGAAGAAGAAGAAGAAGAAGAAGAAGAAGAAGAAGAAGAAGAAGAATAAAACCATTGGAAGGCTTACTGTTGTGTTATGCAACAGCAGTAGTATTCTTCACGCCAGATGTTTGCACAGCTGGCCATAACCTGAGAGGAATTATAGTGTGGTGATCATACAGCCATCTGTGATAAAAGTTTTTACATAAACACTTACAAGACACTTCATTAAGTACAAAAGGTAACGCAATGATTACTATTGTGGTTGTAGTTTGAAATAGATGGTTTTATAGATGTTGTTAGAAGCAGGATAAAAGGCCACACCATTAGGATTAAAATAACACTAGTGTTATTGCTTGCAATACTTAATTATAAATAATAGACAGAGGCCTAATCGCATATAGAGAATTAATTCAGGGATTCAAGCCCACATCTGATTATACTGCATGCCAAGGAGTACTACTATATTGTGGGTGGAGTTTGCAATAGAGAGATGTATATGGTGTCAGAAGCAGGATGCAAGCCCACACAATTTGTGTTAAATTGGCACAAATGTTGATGCGAGCAGCCAGTAATCATTTAGAAATATTATAGATGGATATATTTTACTAATGATGGGAAGGGAAGTAAATTATGTCAGAAGCGGGATTCAAACCCAACATCTGGTATATATTGCTTGTCAAATAGTGAATTCACATATTATTGTTGTGTTAGTAGACTGCAGTATTAGATATATAGAGGCTGTCAGAAGTTTACAAGCCCTGGCCAGTCATGTTAAATTAGCGCTACTGTTGATCCTATAAGTCCTTATTTATGAATAATGGACAGATAAATTGTATGAATCTCTTGAAGAGAAGTAAATGGTGTCAGAAGTGGGATACAATCATACATCTGATAGTAGTTAGCTTGCATGTCAGTAAAGCAAATAGAACTAGATGTTTCAATCCCTTGGTAAGTAGGAACAATCCTGACGGTAGCAGTCGGTGTGGAGTGGTGAAAGGGAGGGTAAGTATGTCATTGGGGTCTTCGGGTGGGCACCCTGCTTCATCGACGTTTCGTTGATTGAAGCCCACGACGTCTCCAGAGGACTCAACGGTGTACCTAGCGTACCAGGTACACCCCCCTCCATGCCACACCCTCCGTTTCCCACTCCTTGCTGTTAGACTTTGGCCATTTCACCAACGGCTTACGTCCTTGCATGTTTTCCTTTTTGCGGTGTACTGGGTATGGTCTTGGACTGGTGGTTCTGCCTGAAGCTTCCCCCTCATCCTGCAGGGTGCTGATGCTCTGCGGACTGTGGGTTTCTTCCTGCCGCTGAGTTTCATCCGACTGATTTAACCTTCTTCTTAACAGAAGCCGGTCAATGCGGGGCCCTGGGTTAGGGGTTTTCAGGCATTTCTTCCGTCCTTGGTGAACTTTAAGACCATGAGTTGATGTTACTTTAGCCCAACCACACACACACGTCTGAAGAACATGTCCAACTGCTGGTTTCTCAAGAGTGTTACTACTACCTTCATTCATTGTCGTGTCCATTCCAAGGGTCGTTACCGGGAGATCAGCCTGTGAGTCTTCTTGCGCCCCTGCTCTCGCAGACTCTAGGGGTATTGTTCTTCTTGAACCTTCTGTAGCCAGATAAGGTGGCTCTTGTGCCCTAGCCCTAATAGGGTGACGGAGCCTGCTGCTGTGGGTAGCTAGCCCATAACAACCCCGTTGGGGTCTATTTCCTCCTGTCAGTTGTCTCTCCAAGCTGTCACATAGAGAGCTAACATGTTAACAAGGTTGTAATGTGTAGAAGATGGATGCATAGATGGTGTCAGAAGCAGGATCCAAGACCATGCTATTTGTGTTAATCCTAGCAGTACTTACTTGTAGACAAATGTTATTAATCTCGTAAGGAGAAATAAATTGTGTCAAAAGTGGGACACAAGCCCAAATCTGATAATATTGTAAGCTAGCGGTATCATTTGAATGTCAAATAGTGAGTCCACATGTTGATGTCGTTGGAATTTGCTGAAGATGGATGTAACTAGGTACGGACATTAACAATTAGCCCTGGATAAAATGTTGTAGTATGTAACATGTGCTCATGAAACCTACTTCTTGTCTCTATCAAATAAACCCAATAAATTAATAAAACAATAGATTGTGTCAGATACAGGATAAAAGACCACCATTTGTGTTAAATTAGTACGAGTGTTGATCCTAGTAGTACCGGTACTTATTTGTGTGTGTTATGGAGATATTTTTAATAATGATGTAAATTATCAGAAGCAGGATTCAAGCCCACATCTGATGATATTGTAAGCGAAAGGTATCTCTTGTATGCCAAATTGTGAGCCCACCTGCAGCTCTCATGCCCCTTTTGTTTGTTAGAAATCAATGGTAGTAACTCATCAATGATATGTCTTTACACTTTACAACAAGGCTTCCTTTTGCCAGTTAAGAAGGGTAGATGATATCTAACAGAACGGGTAAATTGAAAGTAGGGCAGTAGTTTGAACTCCAGCCAGTTAGTGAAGATACTTACTTTTGGAAAGTATCCAAACATGAAGAGGGGACTCTGTTACTGTTTTTAACCTTGTCAAGGAAAGGTTAAACCTGCACCTTAGACAGCTCTGTCCAAAGCTAGATTTTTTTTGGTGGGGCGGGGAGAATCCAATTTATTTCACTTGATGGATGAGTATTGATTTTGGGCCGAGCCATTGTATCTTGCGCCAAAATCAACAAAAAACTCCTGAATCAAGAGGACCCTTTGGCTTTTAAATCACAACAAAGCCATCTCAACACAGTTAATTTGCATTACTTATTAGCTCCTGAGACATTTGGCACAGATCGATAGATAATTTGTATTAATCCCACAAGGAGAAGTACAAGGTAGCCTAGATAGGTTGATTCATTCCTTCATCCTTTAAATCAGTGGTTCATTGATTTTAATTTGTCTTTCATCCTGTGAGGAAGTAATGGTCTCATATGCAGGGTATGTGTTACATTAGCACTATATTCTATGCGATAGCGTGTCTTAATCCTGTGATAGAAAGTAAATGGCGTTAGAATTTAGGGGATACAGGCACACACCACAACCGTTTGCGCAAGTTGTGGCGCTAGCAATGCTTATCACTACATATGACAATAGATAGGTACATTTAAATAATACCAGGAGGGAAAGTAAAAGGTGTCAGAAGCGGGATCAGGGCTATTCATTTTAGTATCACTGATGCTAACAATACCATCCATCCATCCATCCATTTTTTACTGCTTGTCTCTCTCGGGGTCGCGGGGGTTGCTGGAGCCTATCCCAGCTGCACTTGGGCGGAAGGTGGAGTACACCCTGGACAAGTCGGCTAACAATACTTGCTTTCTTAATTTCAAAGATGTTATCAACCATTCGATGGAAAGTATACAGGTGTTCTATTCCACAAATGTGCTATATTTGCATTGCATTGCTTATTATTCAACATGACAGCTACTGTAGATAAGATGTCAGATGTCAGATAATAGTGTCAGAGGCAGGACATTATTTGCACTAACATTGCTTACAGACAGATACATAGTATTAATCCTGTGATGGAGAGTAAATGTTGTCAGAAAGGGGATACAAGCCCACACGTTAGTGTTGTGTTCGCACGAGTGTCGATACTAACAATGCTTACTCCTATGTATATTGATAAATAGGACGATTTAAACAATAGCAGGAAGGAAATTGAATGGTGTCAGAAGCGGAATCGAAGACCAAATCATATATGTTATATTAGCAGTAGCACTGATGCTAGCAATGCTTTTTTTTTCTCAATTTGAAACACTATCAGTTCTGTAATGTAAAGTGTATGTGTGCAGGTGTTTGATTACTTGTTTGTGCTATATTCGCATTGTTGTCGATGCTATAACATTGCCTCTTTCTCGACTTTGACAGATACTGTGGATCAGGGTTGCCCACACTTATTTATATATATATATACACTACCGTTCAAAAGTTTGGGGTCACATTGAAATGTCCTTATTTTTGAAGGAAAAGCACTGTACTTTTCGATGAAGATAACTTTAAACTAGTCTTAACTTTAAAGAAATACACTCTATACATTGCTAATGTGGTAAATGACTATTCTAGCTGCAAATGTCTGGTTTTTGGTGCAATATCTACATAGGTGTATAGAGGCCCATTTCCAGAAACTATCACTCCAGTGTTCTAATGGTACAATGTGTTTGCTCATTAGCTCAGAAGGCTAATTGATGATTAGAAAACCCTTGTGCAATCATGTTCACACATCTGAAAACAGTTTAGCTCATTACAGAAGCCACAAAACTGACCTTACTTTGAGCAGATTGAGTTTCTGGAGCATGACATTTGTGGGGTCAATTAAACGCTCAAAATGGCCAGAAAAGGAGAACTTTCATCTGAAACTCGACAGTCTATTCTTGTTCTTAGAAATGAAGGCTATTCCACAAAATTGTTTGGGTGACCCCAAACTTTTGAACGGTAGTGTATATATATATATATATATATATATATATATATATATATATATATATATATATATATATATATATATATATATATATATATATATATATATATATATATATATATATATGGCGAATTCTACTGAATTAAAGCAAAGTGCTGTCCCTTTAATTAAACACTTAAATATTCAAACATGCATTTTTACTTACGTTATATTATGATTTATTTAAACCCAGGGCATTAATTGATAAAGTGATTATATAAATAACTACAAAATATTTTTTTTATAGGGTACTTTCTATTGAGAAGTAGCTGTCCCCAATCGTGACCCCTTAATTTCAATTTATGAAAATACGGCTTTTTAGATGGTTTAATTTTAAATATCTATATACTTAAGTTTAAACGGAGGTTTAATTCCTCTATATACTTAAGTTTAAACAGAGGTTTAATTTCTCAAAGATTGACGAATACCTCAAGACTCTAAATGGCAAATTCAAAATAATAGCACTTTCTGAAACATGGATCGATAAAGACAGAGGTATCGATTTCTCCATTGACGGGTATGAGTTGTATCACTGTAGTAGAAGAAACAAGAAGGGAGGAGGTGTGGCCCTGTTTGTTGACTTTGAATTGAAATGTAGACCTGTGGAATGTATGACAGTGGTAATTGATGATTTATTTGAATGTATAACTGTAGAGGTAGAAATAGAAAAGAAGAGAAATGTTATTGTTACGTGTATATATAGGACACCTGGGTCTAAAGTAGAAGCATTTAATGATAGTTTGGAAGAATTATTGTGTAAGGTGAAGGAAAAGAAAACATTTGTCATGTGTGGCGACTATAACATAGACCTGCTAAGCTCACCCAGAAATAAATCAACAAGAGACTTCTTGGATGTGGTATATAGTAGAGGGCTTTATCCATTGATCACCAAACCCAGTAGAATAACGACAAATTGTGCAACGTTAATTGATCACATCTTTATAAATGACATAAAAAATAATATAAAAAGTGGACTAGTAATTAATGATATAAGTGACCACTTACCTGTGTTTCTTACTTATGACTGTCCAATTGATAAAAAGAGGGAGGAAAAAACTCATAGATATGTAAGGAAAAGAACAGAAGAGGCAATAAATAAGTTTAGGAAGGACTTATTTGAAACAGACTGGAATGAGGTGTATGGGGGAGAAGCAAATGCTGCATATGAGGCTTTTCTTAATATATATTTATCATTGTATGAAAAGCATTGTCCGAATGTATGGAAACAAAGAGACAGCTACAATAAAAAGCCTTGGATTATAAAGGGACTACAGAATGCTTGTAAAAAGAAAAAACAAACTCTATAGAGATTTCATAAAAGTAAGAACAAAGGATGCTGAAACGAAATATAAGGTTTACAAAAACAAATTGATAAAAATAATGAGACAAGCAAAAAGAGAATATTATATTAATTTACTAGAAAAAAATAAAAACAATATCAAAGGAACTTGGAATATTCTGAACAAGGTAATAAGAAAAACATCTGGGCTTACAAACCCACCAAGCCATTTTATCAATGAGGATAATAAGATGATAACAAATATGAATGAAGTGGCAAACGGATTCAATTCTTTTTTTGTGAATGTTGGACCCAAATTGGCAGAGAGTATTGGAGAACATAAAGATATACAGAGTGGATGGAGAGGGGGAAGCAAAGTGCTACAGTCCATGCTTCTAGGAGATGTTAGTGAAAATGAAATTGTATCGGTGGTAACAAAACTGAAAAATAAGACATCAACAGACAGTGATGGTATAGACATGATAATTGTAAAAAAAGACTATTGACTGTATCATCAAACCTCTTTGTTATATTTTTAATCTTTCTTTTCAAACAGGGACCTTTCCAAATAAAATGAAGGTAGCAAAGGTAATTCCACTCTTTAAAACGGGAGATAAACATAGATTCACTAATTACAGACCAGTGTCACTACTGTCACAATTTTCTAAAATAATTGAAAAAATATTTGTAAAAAAATGTGATAGTTTTATTGAAAAGAACATGCTGTTGAGTGAGAGCCAGTATGGATTCCGGACCAATAGATCCACTGCTTCAGCTGTAATGAATATAATTGAGGATATAGCAACAGCAACTGATAATAAGAAATACACTATAGGGGTATTTATCGATCTTAAAAAAGCATTTGATTCTATAGATCATTCTATATTATTGTCCAAGTTGTATTCATTTGGTGTGAGAGGAGTAGTTTTCGACTGGCTAAGAAGTTATTTAGATAATAGACAAGAGTTTGTGGATTTTATGGGTAATACATCTGAACAAATGAGGATTGAATGTGGAATTCCACAAGGTTCGGTTTTGGGACCAAAATTGTTTATTTTATATATTAATGATATATGTGAGGTATCAAAGTTATTGAAATGTGTATTATTTGCGGACGACACCAACTTTTATAGTTCGGGACACGACTTAAAAGCATTATCAAAAATTATTGAACAGGAAATGATTAAACTTAAGAGATGGTTTGATGCCAATAAATTATCATTGAATGTAGAAAAAACAAAGTTCATGATTTTTTGTAAGAGCAAAAGGGAGGAAACAATCAAATTGTCAATAAATGGAATTGATATTGAAAGGGTTTCTGAACTTAGATTTTTAGGAGTGATACTGGATGACGGTCTGACATGGAAATCTCATATTGCACATCTACGGAAAAAGATGTCTAAGAGTATTTTTATATTAAATAAGGTAAAATATGTGTTAGATTATAGGGCAATGCGCATATTGTATTGTGCACTTATATTGCCATATATCAGCTACTGTGTGGAAGTGTGGGGGAACACATATAAGAGTAACATAAAGGCATTGTATCAACTACAGAAAAGAGCTATAAGGATTATTCATAAAGTAGATTACTTAGAACACACTAACATAGTATTCATTAATTCAGGTTTATTGAAATTACAGGAGCTAGTAAAGTTACAGACATTATGTGTCATGTTTAAGGCTAAAAGCAAAACATTACCAGCAAATTTACAAAAAATGTTTGTCATCACTTCTGAGAATGAAGAGCATAGAACAGGGGTCGGCAACCTTTACCACTCAAAGAGCCATTTTGACCCGTTTCACAAATTAAAGAAAACAATGGGAGCCACAAAACTCTTTTGAAATTTAAAATGAAATAACACTGCATATAAAGTTTTTTTGCTTTGTGCTATGTATAAACAACTATTATGGGTTACATTTATGAAATCAATGAACGACTGCAGAGAAAATGAATGACAATTTCTGCATGCAACAAAACGTTTTTAACTCCGAAAAAGACGTCGGGTTAAAGGTTAAGTAAAATACTTAATGTCTATTTAAGTCCTCCTTGTAGTAATGAAAAAACAAAACGGCGAACTTAAATTATCCACTGGCAGAGAACCAAAAATTCCGTCCTCTCTCTCTGTGCCGTCATCCTTTTACTGGCGCCGTGCAGTCAGCTGCCAACCTGAATAATAAAATGTCTATTTCACTGAACAATTAAAAAATGTGAATATATGCAAAATTATAGTAAATTAAAATATTTATCATACTTGGTCAATGTGATTTCTGCTCCTGAACCGCAGCGCACAGCGTCTCCACATCAGGACTGTATGACGTCACCTTTATCTTCACACAGGATTGTAAACTCTCATCTGTGAGGCGTGTACCATGTTCATACTTGCCAACCCTCCCTAATTTCAGTGTATCTCCTGAAAATCTCCCGAATTTCTCCCGTATAGTGTTCTGTGGTTACTTTTTGGTTGGCCAACGGTTTATGTTGTATTGCACAGAGAGAGGCAGAGAGAGAGAGAGGCAGAGAGAGAGACAGAGAGACAGAGAGAGACAGAGAGAGAGAGAATAAAGCTTGTGCGCGGCCGTGGGCGTGTCCCGAGGTTTGACAAGCAGAGCGCAAGGATGGCGGTGACAAGCTGAGCCGCATCAGAGTGATCAAAGAGCCGCATGCGGCTCCGGAGCCGCTGGTTGCCGAACCCTGGCATAGAAGAAAAGGTCATTTCCAACATCAGTATTCAAGGACAACTTTAAAACAAATGTGTATATCAGTGGTGGGGGTTAAACTATGGAATTCTCTTTATAATGAGATAAAAGATTGTAAAAATATATTCCAATTGAAAAAAATATATGAAGACAGAACAATAAAATCATATGGACAGCCATAAGTGTTTACATTTTGCTTTATATTTATTAATTTACTTGTTTTTTGCCTGGTTTTGTATTTGTTTTGTATCATCCCGTGAGGTGTATATTACTTATTTTGTTTTTTTGTTCGGTTTGTACTTCATGAAGTTTTGCACTTGTGTTTTTTTTGTTTTGTTTTTTTTGTTTTCGTTTTATTTGGATGTAATTGTTGGTTCACATATCATTAAGTAAGACTATGTATTATGTGAAGGGGGCAGGAAAATATAAGATTTTTCTTCATCCTGCTCCTTCTCAGGCATTGGTGTGTAACGGTGTAACTGAATAATTGTGTTATAATTGTCTATCAAAGATGCACATCAATGAAGGAGATAAATAAAAATGAAATGAAATGAAATGAAATGAAATGAAATGAAAGACAGATTTATTGTGGGTTACATTTTTTAATTAAAAAACTGTGCTGAAAAAATCATGTCCCTAGTTTTTATGTCACTACCAAAACACAAGAGTTTGAGAGGCGTGGCTGATTCTAAATTTAGGCCACACTCCTACATTTTTGACCAGAAAGTGACATTACATTTCAATCAATGTTTATTTATATAGCCCTAAATCACAAGTGTCTCAAAGGGCTGTACAAGCCACAACGACATCCTCGGTACAGAGCCCACATACGGGCAAGGAAAAACTCACCCCAGTGGGACGTCGGTGAATGACTATGAGAAACCTTGGAGAGGACCGCATATGTGGGTAACCCCCCCCCCTCTAGGGGAGACCGAAAGCAACGGATGTTGAGTGGGTCTGACATAACATTGTGAAAGTCCAGTCCACAGTGGATCCAACACATCAGCGGGAGTCCAGTCCACAGCGGGGCCAACAGGAAACCATCCCGAGCGGAGACGGGTCAGCAGCGCAGAGATGTCCCCAACCGATGCACAGGCTAGTGGTCCACCCGGGGTCCCGGCTCTGGACAGCCAGCACTTCATCCATGGCCACCGGACCTATGCAACTCCCCCTCGCAAGGGACAGGGGAGAAGAGGAGAGAAGAAAAGAAACGGCAGATCAACTGGTCTAAAAAAGGGGGGGTCTATTTAAAGGCTAGATTATACAAATGAGTTTTAAGATGGGACTTAAATGCTTCTACTGAGGTAGCATCTCTAACTGTTACCGGGAGGGCATTCCAGAGTACTGGAGCTCGAATAGAAAACGCTCTATAGCCCGCAGACTTTTTTTTGGCTCTGGGAATCACTAATAAGCCGGAGTTCTTTGAACGCAGATTTCTTGTCGGGACATATGGTACAATACAATCGGCGAGATAGGCTGGAGCTAAACCGTGTAATATTTTATACGTAAGTAGTAAAACCTTAAAGTCGCATCTTAAGTGCACAGGAAGCCAGTGCAAGTGAGCCAGTATAGGCGTAATATGATCAAACTTTCTTGTTTTTGTCAAAAGCCTTGCAGCCGCATTTTGTACCAACTGTAATCTTTTAATGCTAGACATAGGGAGGCCCGAAAATAATACGTTACAGTAATCGAGACGAGACGTAACGAACGCATGAATAATGATCTCAGCGTCGCTAGTGGACAAGATGGAACGAATTTTAGCGATATTACGGAGATGAAAGAAGGCCGTTTTAGTAACACTCTTAATGTGTGACTCAAACGAGAGAGTTGGGTCGAAGATAATACCCAGATTCTTTACCGAGTCTCCTTGTTTAATTGTTTGGTTGTCAAATGTTAAGGTGGTATTATTAAATAGATGTTGGTGTCTAGCAGGACCGATAATCAGCATTTCCGTTTTCTTAGCGTTGAGTTGCAAAAAGTTAGCGGACATCCATTGTTTAATTTCATTAAGACACGCCTCCAGCTGACTACAGTCCGGCGTGTTGGTCAGCTTTAGGGGCATGTAGAGTTGAGTGTCATCAGCATAACAGTGAAAGCTAACACCGTACTTGCGTATGATGTCACCCAGCGGCAGCATGTAAATACTAAAGAGTGCAGGGCCAAGAACCGAACCCTGGGGAACTCCGCACGTTACCTTGACATAGTCCGAGGTCACATTGTTATGGGTGACGCACTGCATCCTGTCAGTAAGATAAGAGTTAAACCAAGACAAGGCTAAGTCTGACATACCAATACGTGTTTTGATACGCTCTAATAAAATATTATGATCGACGGTATCGAAAGCGGCGCTAAGATCAAGAAGCAGCAACATAGATGACGCATCAGAATCCATCGTTAGCAATAGATCATTAGTCATTTTTGCGAGGGCTGTCTCCGTAGAGTGATTTGCCCTGAAACCGGATTGAAAAGGTTCACAGAGATTGTTAGTCACTAAGTGTTCATTTAGCTGCTGTGCAACAGTTTTTTCGAGAATTTTGGAAATAAACGGAAGGTGGGAGACCGGTCGGTAGTTTACCATGAGGTCAGGATCGAGGTTAGGTCTTTTGAGCAGAGGATGAATAACCGCTTTTTTGAATGCTAGGGGAACAGTGCCGGAGGAAAGTGATAAGTTTATAATATTTAACACTGATGGACCTAATAATACAAACAGTTCCTTGATAAGTTTCCCAGGAAGTGGGTCAAGTAAACATGTTGTTTGTTTTATCCCACTTACACGCTGTAATAATTCCTCTAATGTTATTTCATCAAAAATAGAGAGACTATTTTGGAGGGCAGTGTCCGTCGTATATACAGTCGTATTTGTGTTAATAGAGCCCAGTTGTAGCTGGGATGCGTTGTCTTTAATCTCCTTTCTAATGAGTTCAATTTTCTTATTAAAGAAATTCATAAAATCATCTGCCGAGTGGGTGGAGCTACTGGGAGGAGTCCCTTGTTGGGTTAGCGATGCTACTGTACTAAACAGAAATTTAGGATCGTTTTTGTTGAGGCGGATGAGATTTGAGTAGTATTTAGCTTTAGCTAAGGTAAGCATGCGTTTATAAGTTATTAAACTATCACTCCATGCTTGATGGAAAACCTCAAGTTTAGTCGCGCGCCATTTGCGTTCCAGCTTTCTACATGATAATTTATGAGCTCTAATTTCTTCTGTAAACCATGGGGTGCGCCTTTTAGGGGCCCTTTTTTGCTTTAGCGGTGCTATACTATCAATAATTTCGCGCAAGGCATCGTCAAAGTTGTTAGTGAGTTTATCAATAGAGCCGACATAATTTGGGAATGGTGCTATTACCGAAGGCAGTAGGTCAGCAAGAGTCATCGTTGTGGCAGCATTAATGTTGCGGCCGCTATAGCAGTTATTATTATTATTAGCTTGTTGACAAAGAGTCAAAACTTCAAATTTTATAAGGTAATGATCGGACATTACTTTAGTATATGGAAGTATCATAACTTTGGAGGTGGTGACACCCCTGACAAGCACTAGATCTATTGTATTACCGTTGCGATGCGTGGGTTCATGTATTATTTGTGTAAGACCACAGCTATCAATTATGGTTTGGAGCGCCACGCACTGAGGGTCCGATGGGGTATTCATATGGATATTAAAGTCCCCCATTATGATTATATTGTCGGCGTGCGTCACTAGATCAGCAACGAACTCTGAGAATTCACTGATAAAGTCCGAATAGGGCCCAGGGGGGCGGTAGATAACAGCCAGGTCGAGAGGTAGCGGTGTGACAGACCTCATAGTAAGCACCTCAAACGATTTATATTTATTATTTAGGTTAGGGGTAAGGTTGAAATTTTCATTGTATATTAGTGCGACACCCCCTCCCCTTTTAAGAGGGCGGGCAACATGCGCATTCGTATAGTTAGGAGGAGATGCCTCATTGAGCGCAAAAAATTCGTCCGGTTTGAGCCAGGTTTCGCTAAGACCAATGACGTTAAGATTGTTGTCTCTAATGACCTCATTAACCAATAACGCCTTGGGAGACAATGATCTTATGTTTAAAAAGCCCATATTATAGGTATTGGGCTGTTTTGACGAGTTTTTGTTAAGATTATCCGTAGTGGCAATATTAACAATGTTGCGTTTATTATGCGTAGTGCACTTTAAATAGTTTCGACCATATCTAGGAATTGATATGACGGGAATTTTCCGATTGTTTGCTTGGTGCTGCAATAGACTGGACATATCATAATTTGCCACCTCAGTAGAATGCATGTCCACCTCTGACACAGACACAACAGAAAAAACATTATGTGAATTGTGTATTATTCTAAGAGAATTGCTATGCGTACATGGATTATCCAGCCTGGCGCTGGCTAGTTCTAGCTTAACTGACTCCTCACCCGGACTAACAGACATTGTAATTGCCTGTGACCGGGCTTGCTCTAGTGTAGTCAGTCAAGTGAGACTTAAATAGTAGTCTATGTTTCTAGACAGGATGATGGCGCCTTCCTGGTTAGGGTGAAGGCCGTCTCTCATCAGCAAGCCTGGTTTGCCCCAGAAAGAGGGCCAGTTATCAATAAACGTTAGTCCCTGCGTCCTACAGTAGCTAGCCAACCACTTGTTAAGCGAGACTAATCTGCTATATCTCTCATCATTGCCTCTCGCAGGCAGGGGGCCAGAGACAATTACTCGATGCCTGGACATCTTTCTGGCGAGATCACAAGTCCTGGCTATGTTTCTCTTTGTAATCTCTGACTGTCTCATTCTAGTGTCATTGGAGCCAACGTGTACAACTATATTCGCATAATTAGTGGTGCGATTAGCCTGTCGTACGTGTTTACTAGGCCTGTTGCGAGTTAGCTCCCTAAGATTAGCTTCAATGTCAGGTGCTCTGGCCCCGGGGATACACTTTATTGTGGCTGGTTTGCTAAGCTTTATGTTTCGGGTGATGGAGTCCCCTATAACTAAGGTGTGGTGCCCGGTAGACTGGGGTGTAGGACTAGCTAAAGAGCTAAATCTATTATGCGTCTCAACCGGTACACCGTAGCTTGTAGGCCGCTTAGGACTGCTACAAGCTGGGCTAGTTAGCTCGCTACAGCTAACGCTAGCAGATGTGTCCGCAACATCTAAAGTTACGACATTACTCTGCTCTAACTGGCGGACACGGCCCTCTAGCAGAGCCAACCTCTCCGTGAGTATGGTGCAAGACGCGCAGGAAGCCATTACTCACAGTGTTTTCTGTCACCGAGTGAAGTTCCTGCTGTCCTCAGGGAAGTGGTCGCGGTCTGTAGGAGTAGCTTCTTACTGACCGGCGCTGCCTTTCTCCGCGCTAGCTTAGCAGCTAGCTAGCTGAGGAAAGGGTGGACAGAGATCGGGTGATTTGCAAGTTAAATAGTACCACTAAAAATGTTTGAGAAGTGATAAAGAAAGCTGTAGAACAATTAAAAGCACACAGATAGAGCGCTACTTAGCTTTTTCGCAACAGCGAACAGACGGCGAGCAGTCACGCACGGTGAACCATTTCTGCCCCTGATGACTGCATGGTAAGAAACGTAATCCTATAGTTTTTAAATAAATGTGTTCCAAAGTCTGAAAATTAGTGTGTATCTTTAAAGGCCTACTGAAATGATTTTTTTAAATTTAAACGGGGATAGCAGATCCATTCTATGTGTCATACTTGATCATTTCGCGATATTGCAATATTTTTGCTGAAAGGATTTAGTAGAGAACAACGACGATAAAGTTCGCAACTTTGGTCGCTGATAAAAAAAAGCCTTGCCCCTACCGGAAGTAGCGTGACGTCACAGGCTCGAGGACTGCTCAAATTTCCCTATTGTTTACAATGCAGCGAGAGAGATTCGGACCGAGAAAGCGACGATTACCCCATTAATTTGAGCAAGGATGAAAGATTTGTGGATGAGGAAAGTGAGAGTGAAGGACTAGCGTGCAGTGCAGGACGTATCTTTTTTCGCTCTGACCGTAACTTAGGTACAAGGGCTCATTGGATTCAACACTTTCTCCTTTTTCTATTGTGGATGACGGATTTGTATTTTAAACCACCTCGGATACTATATCCTCTTGAAAATGAGAGTCGAGAACGCGAAATGGACATTCACAGTGACTTTTATCTCCACGACAATACATCGGCGAAACACTTTAGCTACAGAACTAACGTGATAGCATCGGGCTCAAATACAGATATAACAAAATAAATAAACCCCTGACTGGAAGGATAGACAGAAAATCAACAATACAATTAAACCCTGGACCTGTAAATACACGGTTAATGCTTTCCAGCTTGGCGAAGCTTAAAAATGCTGTTGCTAACGACACCATTGAAACTAACTTAGTAACAAGACCTCACAGAGCTATGCTAAAAACATTAGCGCTCCACCTACGCCAGCCAGCCCTCATCTGCTCATCAACACCCGTGCTTACGTGCGTTCCAGCGATCGACGGAAGGACGAAGGACTTCACCTGATCATCCGTGCAGTCGGCGTCTAGCGTCGGCTAGCGCGTCTGCTATCCAAGTCAAAGTCCTCCTGGTTGTGTTGCTACAGCCAGCCGCTAATACATCGATCCCACCTACAACTTTCTTCTTTGCAGTCTTCATTGATTATTAAACAAATTGCAAAAGATTCACCAACACAGATGTCCAGAATACTGTGGAATTTTGAGATGAAAGCAGAGCTTTTTTGTATTGGATTCAATGGTGTACCAATACTTCCGTTTAATAAGTGACGTCACGCGCATACGTCATCATACAAAGACGTTTTCAACCGGAAGTTTAGCGGGAAATTTAAAATTGCACTTTATAAGTTAACCCGGCCGTATTGGCATGTGTTGCTATGTTAAGATTTCATCATTGATATATAAACTATCAGACTGCGTGGTCGGTAGTAGTGGGTTTCAGTAGGCCTTTAAAAACTGTCAATACCGAACACATATCTTCAATTATGTAAACTTTCTCAGCATTTATGCAAATTATTATGTTTTTATAAGTGTACAACTCTTTAAAGATGTGTTTGCTAGCCATATGCTTGCTAGCATTATTTAGTTATGATCAACATTAGCTAGAATTGTCACACCCGAAACATACAGTATTATAATGTTTGGTGGTAACATGGTCATTTCGGTAGTGAAAAAATTAAATGAAAAGTAGTTTAATCCTACCATTTTGAAATAATGTGTTCACAAAATCTTAAAATAAGTGTTTAATGTTCGAGAATCATTGTTTGAATAATCTATTTAAAGCAAATAAACATTTTGAATTACTATCTGTAATTGTGGAGTTCAGAGAGAAAGAATCAATACGCCAACATGCCAAACCAAATAAAAAAAAGTGGAAAAGAAAGGTTGAGAGAATACGGAGAAAGTGTGAAAGCTGACCCAGTTAACACCAAGCATATTTGAAGAAGGTATAAGAAAGAAATAAGAAAAGAAAGGAAGAAGGAACGTTTATCGGCAAGGGAGCAAAGGAAGACTAACCCTAAACCTGAAAGTCAAAGACTACATTTACACTGCAGGCCAAAGTGGACCAAATCGGATTACAGCTGACTGTTTAAATTATAAGTAACATGTGATCTTTATCAGACTCCAGTATAAAAGTTGCACAGGCCCCAATGTGGCATCGATGTCACGTGCGCAGTTTGATAACGTGAAAACAAAGGAAGTTGACCGGATTCTTTAAATAAACAAGGAAGTCGCTACTGCAGGAGAAAAAAATGGACGCTACAGATCAGCGCATTAATGGGTTAGTGACGTGGCTGTTGTGTACAAGAAGTAGTAAGATGATGGAAAACAACTGAAGGACGTAGAAGCATAAATAAAAACTCTTCTATGTATCAATTACCTCATGTGTCATTTCCACATATTGATCCTGTGCGAACTCAACAAACCCTACAAAATGTGGTAGAAACTATTCAAGAGGGTTGAGTTACTCCCTCTAGGTGTCACTGTGTATCAATAGAAAGATGAAAGCCGTGCAATGTGTGAACAATTTCAACAAACCAAAAATAAAAACTTAAAAAAACTGATAAGTATTGTAGTAAATCACACACTGGTCACGTTCTTTACATTTGCACAGAAGACAATAATTTTCACAGAACTACAGTTCTGGGGCCGTACTTATCAAGCTTCTTAGAATTACTCCTAAGAAGTCTGCTAAGAGTTGACTTAAGAGTAAATAAATTCTTCGCTGAAAGCTGCACTTAAAAGTTAGTTATCAAGCGTCTTACTCACACTTTCAGCGAAGTGTAGGACTGAATCTTAAGTGTCACACTCAGAGCTGAATTACGACATTACTATGTGCCGTAAACGGAATTTTAGGTGACGTCATTTCTGTGTCCATAGAAATGACCAATCACGGAAGGGAATCCCTTGGCTAAGAATAAATAAATATCTTGGAAATATTTAAGTGGACAATGGGAGTGTATATTGTGACAATAAACTACAAAATAATACAAAACAAACTAGTCCCCGCCGGCACTCACGCTACCGCTCCCTCTCTTCTATCGCCCACACACTCACTGACGTCACTCACCTCACGGCCACACACATACGCTACTGTCATAACATTTTCTTTCCAATTCATTAATTAGGCAACTAATTTGAAACTTGTGTGGGTGGCTCTATATATACTAGCCCACTGCAGACACATGCAGAAATCAACAAGGAATCGAAAAGTATTAAATCTGTGACAAAAATAATATCCGCTCTGTCTAAACGATACCGTTTGATCAGCTGCTCGTCATAAAAAACAAACAAACATTTTTCCGTTCCCTGAACGTTCACGCACGTCTCTCTCGCCTCAGTGCCATCCCCTGCTGGCAACTCCTAACCACTTAGGACACCTCTGAAGGTCTCTTAAATATCGTGGAGAGTAGGAGTGATTCTTAGACTTAAGAACGTTGATAAAAAGCTTTTATTCTTAAGTTTGAGAGTAAGACTAAATTTCGCAAATTCTCAGGACTTAAGTGTAAAATGGCACTCTAAGAAGCTTGATAAGTACGGCCCCTGGTCAAAAGTTTACATACACTTGTAAAGAACAATGTCATGGCTGTCTTGAGTTTCCAATAATTTCTACAACTCTTATTTTTTTGTGATAGAGTGATTGAAGCACATACTTGTTGGCCACAAAAAACATTCATGAAATTTGGTTCTTTTATGAATTTATTATGGGTCTACTGAAAATGTGACCAAATCTGCTGGTCAAAAGTATACATACAGCAACATACATTATCAATTTTGGTGATGTATAAAAGTTACAATCAAATCAAATTAGCTTCATGGCATGGCCTCTTAACTTCATGTGAGTGATTATGATTGACGACACCTGTTGACTTCTCTGAGCCCATTTAAATAGGGCTCATGTGATGCAGTCATTAGACTCGTTACAAACGCGACAATGGGAAAGTCAAAGGAACTCAGCACAGATCTGAAAAAAAACAAATCCCTGACTTGAACAAGTCAGGAAAGTCACTTGGAGCCATTTCAAAGCAGCTTAAGGTCCCAAGAGAAACTGTGCAGACAATTGTTCAGTTTTGTCACTGCCACGATCAGGAAGAAAACGCAAGGTATCCTCTGTTGCTGAGAGAAAATTGGTCAGGATGATCAAGAGTCAACCGAGAACCACCAAAAAGCAGGTCTGCAATGAATTGGAAGCTGCTGGAACACAGGTGTCAGTGTCCACGATCAAACGTGTTTTGCATCGCCATGGACTGAGAGGCTACCATGCAAGAAGGAAGCCCTTGCTCCAGAAGCGACACCTTAAGGCTCGTCTAAAGTTTACTGCTGATCACATGGACAAAGATAAGACCTTCTGGAGGAAAGTTCTGTGGTCACTTGAAACAGAAATTGAGCTATTTGGCCACAATACCCAGAAATATGTTTGGAGGAGAAAAGGTGAGGCCTTTAATCCCAGGAACACCATGGTGGTGGTATGCTATGGGCCTGTTTTGCTGCCAATGGAATTGGTGCTTTACAGAGAGTGAATGGGACAATGAAAAAGGAGGATTACCTCCAAATTCTTCAGGACAAGCTAAAATCATCAGCCCGGAGGTTGGGTCTTGGGTGCAGTTGGGTGTTCCAACAGGACAATGACCCCAAACACACGTCAAAAGTGGTAAAGGAATTGCTAAATCAGGCTAGAATTAAGGTTTTAGAATGGCCTTCCCAAAGTCCTGACTTAAACGTGTGGACAATGCTGAAGAAACAAGTCCATGTCAGAAAACCAACACATTTAGCTGAACTGCACCAATTTTGTCAAGAGGAGTGGTCAAAAATTCAACCAGAAGCTTGTGGATGGCTACCAAAAGCGCCTTATTGCAGTGAAACTTGCTAAGGGACATGTAACCAAATATTAGCATTGCTGTATGTATACTTTTGACCCAGCAGATTTGGTCACATTTTCAGTAAACCCATAATAAATTCATAAAAGAACCAAACTTCATGAATGTTTTTTGTGACCAACAAGTATGTGCTCCAATCACTCTATCACAACAAAATAAGAGTTGTAATAATTATTGGAAACTCAAGACAGCCATGACATTATGTTATTTAGAAGTGTATGTAAACTTTTGACCACGACTGTATATCAAGGTGCAGTGTCTCATCCAGCATTGTAAATGGGGTTACCAAATGTTTATTTTACTTCTGTTTGTCGCAGCCCCGCTTTATCTTGTACCTCTTGCTTGGAATACTTGCTCACGATTTGCTTGTCTAACAGAATCGCTATTGCGACATCCAGTGGACACATTTAGAACATCAGTTTCTTTAATTTAAAAATGCAGCTCAATTTTACCCTTAGCAAACTCATCTCGCGGACCGCATTGAACCTGTTTCACAGGCCTGATCCGGCCCGCGTGCCACATGTTTACACCAGCTACCCTCCTTGCCTTCTGCACTCTTCACAGGACCACCGGCAGACTCGGCAACACTCAGTGGCTGTCCTCGTCAACAGCCCACCAGCCGCGAGCAAGCCACAGACGTCAAATGCCAAGACCAGAAAGACGGCGCGGTCTTGGCGCTGCCATTCATTTAAAGGCGTACACCAATCAACACTTCTTATTTACATACAGTGTCCTAAGAATGTGTAAGCTTGCAGAGTGGCTTTGTTTAGCGACCTTGGTGCTTGAGAACACAGCCAGTCAGTCCAAAAAAAGTCAACAAACAACAGGTGTATCTCCACGAGAGACATGAAAGGAGTTTGTTGTGTCTTTGCCGCACTGTCCTCTAGGGGAATCTCGAAACAACAACTTTGCCTCATCGCTTGCAGCCAGAGAAAACAACCCCGATTTGAATGTTTGTGTTTGAGCAAGCAAAAACAAATTTAAACTTGTCACTTTGTCTATTTATGGTCCTCAAATTAATCATACTTTGCCATGCAGAGCAGACGGCGTCTCCAAGATGTTGTCCATTTTGCAATTTAGTCCAAAGGTTCTTAGTAAATGGTGTAAGTGGTCAGAAAGTTGCAGTTTTTGCCTAAGGCTGTTTAAAAACTACCCAAAAAAGGTAATTAAAATATAACTGAAGTCCCAGCCTTTGCGATAATCCATGGTGCAGGAAATTATTGTATGCAGTGGCGGGCCGTGCGTTTCCCACCTTGGCCTTCAGTGATGTCCGACTTCAATGATTACCTCTCAGAATACAATAATTTATGTCACCTCGTGACCATTGCTGGAGAAATACTATACATAAACACATTTACGCCCCACTGCGCATTGAAACACCTCAACAGTGTACAAAACGGGTTATATTCTGGCGCATTTAAAAATCAATTAAAACGCATCAGCAATTAAAACATATCTTATGTGGTACTGTCAAAATTAAAATTGGAAAAAAACATTAAAAGGGAAAAAATAAAATATTTCAACTCACCAATTGTAGCACCTATTCGATGCCGTATAAGCTAGTGGTACCCCTCGTCGTCGGCTTATTCGAGTGGAAATGGCGGCCATTTCCCCATTTCATTGCCAGAATAGCTGAGCTCGCTTCCGGGGTTGGCCGACATCGTCTCACAAGATGTAGTTTCTCTTTAAATGTCATTCTTGAGAATGGCCTTGCAAATATACATCTGCCACCTAATCAACATTTTGTTCTCCTTCTCTGCGGCGGAACACTTCCTGCTTCCTGCTAAATTGAAACTTGTGAATGGATACTCACTTTGGAATGACAAGTGAGTATCCAATCACAGTCTCGTTAACATCAGGCTACTTGGATAGGCTACTGTCAACAACTTGTGATCTGATTGGCTATCGCAACTGTCTATCAACTGTATGTGTTCTCAAATTCATCCGCTAATGGTGAGTATCGAATCACAGGACGCGTAAATGTCACGTTCAACGTGAGGCCAGCTAGAAGGCCTTACTGACAAAAACTTGTGATCTGATTGGCTATCGCAACTGTCTATCAACTGTATGTGTGTATGTCCCTGTTCCCTTACAGTGCACGGACGGACGCCCGCATTGTTGATTCCAAAGGCCTCGGGCAGATTTCGTACAGCATGGCAACATAAGCTAGCTGAATTCTGATTGGATACAAACTAAAACTAAAAACAACATCACTGGAAGGAGCATAATATGACATGAAGAGAATATGAATACTTTTAGATATTTAGGGAAAGTAAATAAAAAATTACTTTTATCTTTAATTATGATCATGATTTCTGGTTATGTTAGGCCAGCAGAGAAGGCCTTGCTGGCCCTGACGGCACATACAATACAAATGTTTCACTATTTAATCATTTAATTAGGAACTTCATTTTTCTAAAGCAATATTTCTCTTTCCATCCAAAACCAGTTTGCGAACGTTGCAGCACTTTGCAGCAGTGGGATCTTTGGTAAACAGCATAGGCTAAATTAATGAGTTTTGCCGGCCAGTCAGCACTTTGCAAATGTGCTATCATTGCACATTAGATTGATCCAAACAAGCACTTAATACATTGCTTTCTGGCCCGAGGAGCACAGGGGGGTCTCGGGGATGTAAACAGACAAAGAAATCAATTGGCCTGATTGAGAAGGGAGCAGAGGGGGCGGAGGCTGATCCAATCAAAGCCGATGATTGGCTCTGTAGTAATCAACTTTTTATATGAAGCACCAGAGGAAATTGGTGAGCCGCTCAATATCCAATTTAATCAGCATCAACAAGCAGCAATCTCTTAAAAAGCTCCTTTGTGTTCAAGACTATCTTTATGAATAACTCTTGAAAGAATGTCAACTAAAAAGTCCTTAATGTATGCTCAGGTTGGCTTTTGTTGACACACGCTTCAGTGAATTAGATGAGCTTTCGATTATCTTGTCGGAAGGTTCTGCTTTGTCGTCCTCTCCGCTTGGAGTCATGTAAGTGGAGCTAATGGATTTGTTTGGATTACATGTCCTTCACATAGAAGACCCATTAAAATGTTTATGTGATATCTATTAGTTTGTGTCCATGCTGCTGCTGGCACAAGAGTAAGCAAGGGTCTGATTTGGAGATGTTTTTGTTGATATTACAATTTTCCGTATCATGACTTGGAAACAAACCATTCATTATGAATTGTGGTGTTAGAAGCGGAATACAAGATCACTCCATGTATTTGTATTTGCTTTAATATTTTGTCCACAATATCACAATAGAGCGATTGTGTGCAACACTTGTTTATTGATATTGTACCACAAGTAAGGCTGCAGCTATGGATTATTTTAGTAATAAAGAAATTAATTGACTAGTTTGTTTGCTTAATCGAGTATTCGGATAAAACATACTTTATAGCCTCAATCTGGATTTTTCTGATTGCCGTAACCTTCATTCTATTTTTCTAATAAATGCACAACATCAACATTACAATTGCACTTTAACGTGTGCATTTATACAAAAATATAATTTTTAACTATTTGCTGTTCGCCACCACACAGATCACGTCTCAGACGTGCGCTACGTTCCAACAACCTTACAAAAACTATGTCTGCATATTAAAAGTTCCGAGCACTCCATGCAGTCCGAATTTTAAAAATGTTTATTAGTGACACTCATTCAACGATTAAACGAAGAAACAGAATTTAAATCTAAGCTTTTTTATTATCAAATTATAGTGTTATTATTGCGACAATGGCGCATTGCAGCTGTTGGCATGATAAAAGGATGCAGAGAAGGCAAGTGACCCGAAGGCAGAAAGTTGTTTAATCAGGTAATAGGCAGAAGAAAACCTTGGAAAACAAGAGAACACTGTGACATACAGAAGATAATTAACCAGCCCTGGAGGAGGGAACAAGGTGGAACTAAATAGAACTAATTAACAATGTGAAACAGGTGCTGCAAAAAGACAGAGACCAAGAAGAAAATACTACCAACTCAGGAGCACTAGGACAGGCAATGATACTAAATACAGGAAAATAAACAACAAAAGTCCAAACTGTCATGTGGAATCATGACAATTTTTGATGAAAAACTATGCCCGTTTGTCAAAAATCTATTAATTTATTTTCAATTAAATTGCTATTGATTTGCTGAATTGGAACAAGAAAAAAAGTAGAAAGAAATGCAATAGACAAAATTATTAGCCCACGGATAATTAAGTTAATTGTATTGACTTTTTGATTCAATATTTAAAATGATGTATTTTGGTAGTTTCTAATAAATGTCTTTGCATATATCCGTGGATTATTGTTTACACATCGAACAATTTTCTTCTCCAAAGTTGTAAAAATGTTGTATTTTTGACAAAAGTATTTTTTGTATTTTGCAATTATGACGCCCGAATGAGTATATTAGTATATTCAGGCAATATATATTTCCCCTAAGGATGAGCATTTATTATCTTCAATCTGAGGTCCCGACTGATTTCTTTACTTTTTGGCATAATGATATCACTTCTTGTGTTTGGAAAATTACTTTTAAGAAGTAATTAAATTAAGTTAAATTTAAAGTACCAATAATTGTCACACACACACTAGGTGTGGTGAAATTTGTCCTCTGCATTTGACCCATCCCCTTGATCACCCCCTGGGAGGTGAGGGGAGCAGTGGGCAGCAGCGGTGCCGCACCCGGGAATCATTTTTGGTGATTTAACCCCCAATTCCAACCCTTGATGCTGAGTGCCAAGCAGGGAGGTAATGGGTCCCATTTTTATAGTCTTTGGTATGATTCGGCCGGAGTTTGAACGCACAACCTACCGATCTCAGGGTGGACACTCTAACCACTAGGCCACTGAGTAGTAGTATACTTTGCCAAAAAAGTTATTTTTTTCTTTCTGTAATTAATTACTAGGGAGAGTAATTACTGCGTTACTTTAAAAAAAATAACAACAAAACCTTCAAATATCTGGTATATGCAGTTGAGACGTTTCATGAGACCAGAGCGTGTGTATGTGCCTTTAAGAGGCTGTGCCTTTTTCTAAGTGCCTTTTTCTAAGCGCCCAGACTCAGCTGTGTTCGTTAGCCAAGACTCGCAGTTTGCTAGCAGTTACAGCAGCTCTGTTGAATCTTTATACTAGATTGTGTTAGCGCTAGTTAATAAAGAGACTGGGTGTACTTTGATGGCTGTAGTCTCCTTGTCCACAAACAGGGTACTTTAGGATTGCAAGCTTGTTGGTAATTATTCCCTCTAAGTAGTAGTAGTGGGTGTGCGTGCGCTTAAGTGTTGGTTGCTGTGTGATAGTGCCTCTACCTATTTAATATAAGGTTCATTTTAGTGTGGTGCTGGTTGTAGCTTTCATTAGTAAACATATATTTCCTGCATTTAACTTGCTGTGCTTCTGACACTGTCGTGTTAACATACAACCACATTAAAAGTAGTGTGCCAGCTTACATGAAACGTCGGAGTAATGGCTTTGTAACGTAGATAAAAGTAATTCATTAGAATACTCACGACAAGTAGTTAGTAACGTCGTTATTATACAACATCGTTATTTGGAACACTGTTAACAACACAATTTAGGCGCAACTCTAGAGCAAGTCCCTTTCTATCAAGTGGCCAATTGATACCAACCCTGCTTCTTGAATAAATTCAATGACCGATCATATACAGTATGTTTGAAATGTAATTGATTGCTCAGCTGTGTTTTAAAGCTCAAACTTACAAAAGGGCTTAAAAATGTATCAAAATGAGGCCATGTCCTTGAAGAATAGTTGACTATCAAGAATGTTATGATATTGCAAACATTGGGCAGAATTTTTGAGAAAAGTTTAAAGTGTCCTATGGGGCTAGTCCTTAAGTCTATCATCCATAAAACAGTATGAGCTTCCACGTGTCATCACCACACTGCAAAAAGTCAGTGTTCAAAAACAAGGAAAAAAAATACAAAAATGAGGGGTATTTTACTTGAACTAAGCAAAATTATCTGCCAATAGAACAAGAACATTTGGCTTGTCAAGACTTTCCAAAACAAGTAAAATTAGCTAAACTCAATGAACCCCAAAACACCTTAAAATAAGTATATTCTCACTAATAAGTGCACTTTTCTTGATAGAAAAAACAAATATGAGACCTTTTTTCTCAATGTGTTGAAAAATGTTCTTAAATGAAGTAAATGCTAATCTATTATCTTGACATAATGTTATGCGCTCTGCATTAAATTTCTTGAAACCAGAAAACGTACACTAAAAACTAGTTTATTGTTCTTAATGGAAGGCAACAAGGTAACCGCTTGTTACTCTCGGGGTCTCCTAGCCGCTCAGACAAATCATATTGTCTAAAAATGCACACATTTTTTTTAATTGAAATTTTGAAGAATTTATCTGAATGTGCATGAACTATTTCTGTTCAAAATTGTTTGAAATGTCACATGTGAAATGTTTAAATATTAACTGTCCGTTTGCTGTACTGTGCCAACTGTACTACTATAGGAGTACGTGTTTTCTATTGTTTCATTGAAAATAAAACAGCAAAGTCCATTTGGCTGCCATCTGTTTTAATTATGAGACACAATTGTGTCAAAGTCATGATTTTTTATTTCATTCTTGAAATAAGAAATTATTACTTTGAAAAAGTAGTTTATACTTGTGAGTGTTGATGACACAGCTTTGAAACAGTTGATATTCTAGTTTCAAGCATGTTTTACTCAATATAGGTCATCAAATCTCAGCAACAAGCTGCAATATCTTACTGAGATCATTTAGGACCAAAAACACTTAAAACAAGTAAAACACTAACATAAAATTTGCTTTGAGAGAAGAATTATCTTATCAGACAGAAAATAAGCAAATATCACCCTTATTTGAGATATTTAGTCTTACTTACCGGTATATTTCAATTTTTGCAGTGCATTTAGTGATAGTCTTGTTAATCCAATTCATGACCATTTTGATTTTTACATAAGGTGACGCCATATTTTTAACAAGTGTCTCCATTGGCCGCCAGAACTATCCTTCGGCAACACCTCTTTGTACATGTGGAAATACACAAATGTGCTAATTAACAAGATTTAACTTACTATCCTCATTTTCATCATTGTCAAACATAATCATGAGCTTTGCACTGCATCGTAGTGCTTGCTATGGTTTTCTCTATGCACAGCATGAGCAAGCTAGAGCTACAAACTGTAAATGACATTTGTGGTACCCCCTTTGGGTCGTGCTAAAAACGCTTTGAAACATATCCTAGCATACATGTAATACAGATATCCTCAAATTTTCATGATAATTAGAGAAATGGTCAATGACTTATTGACTTAGCTTCTCACTCCTGCCTGTGACCATGCAAATACATTTTGCTTGAGGGCAGCCATATTTTTCAACCAATCTTGCTCAAATTTTGGACATTTGTGGTAATCACCTCCCTAGGTGTATGTACCAAATTTCATCGTGAGCTGGCAAAAAACACTAAAGTTACAGTTGGTGGATTATAAAACGCATTGAGCTGTGTGAGAAATTTTAGGGTGAACCCTCTTATGGGGATTAAATAATGTGTCAGAAAATAATAGCACAAGCCACAATCAGGTTTTGCCAATTTTTTTGCAACGGTGAGCTCACAGATAATGTACAAATTGTCCTTATTTTCTCACATTGGCATACATTAAAATAAAATCCCACTGAGAGTAGGTTCTGCAAAAGGGTCGATTTCACAGGAATTAGACACCCACAAGTCCATTGTTATGTATAGAATTTTGCACATCTTTCACCGTATTTTTGTGTGACAAGAGAGAAAAAGAGAGGACATTTTCCCTTTAAAAAGCTGACAACGGCCTTCTGACGTGCATAATGGAAGAGCAGATGGCATTTGGAGAAGTTCAACTAGCAGAGGTGAGGGCGTGAAGTGTTAATGCATGAACGCCCTCGGATGCGACGGCGTAGCAAAAGGCAGATGTTCCGTCTCTAGTCTGTGGCCTCCTGTGTTTTCCCCCAGGGAGGAGAACGCGGGCTGCTCTGCATTATGAACATGGAAGCGTATTCGTACACTAAAGACACACTAATTGACATTTGGGCATGTCAAGTGATGGAGTTTGCAAAATAGCCTTTATTAGGTACACTACACGGTGTGTAGAAACCATTACACTTTAGCGGTTAGAAGTTGGGGACATGTCAGGGAAATGGAGGACGTAGAACAAGACCGATTCCACTGATGTGAGGGACATTGTGGGAGGACACTGTATGGAAAACTTACATAGACATTAGGTAGGGAATGGCCAAGGAGAGGACACAGCGAACCAGTATCAGAGGACATAGAACATGAGAAAATAGAGTAGGGTATGTCCTACTCTATTTTCTCATGTTCTATGTCCTCTGATACTGGTTCGCTGTGTCCTCTCCTTGGCCATTCCCTACCTAATGTCTATGTAAGTTTTCCATACAGTGTCCTCCCACAATGTCCCTCACATCAGAATATGAAGAGAACACAACATGGGAGGACACTGAGCGAGGGACATGAGCATTGCACTTGTACTGTACACCAGCATGTCAAACCACAGCCAACCCTAAAGTACAGTCGCGATCAAAAGTTTACATACACTTCTAAATAACATAATGTCATGGTTGGAGCTCATACTTGTTGGTCACAAAAAACATTCATGAAGTTTGGTTCTTTTATGAATTTATTATGGGTCTACTGAAAATGTGACCAAATTTGCTGGGTAAAAAGTATACATACAGCAATGTTAAAGGCCTACTGAAAGCCACTACTACCGACCACGCAGTCTGATAGTTTATATATCAATGATGAAATCTTAACATTGCAACACATGCCAATACGGCCGGGTTAACTTATAAAGTGACATTTTAAAATTCCCGGGAAATATCCTGCTGAAACATCGCGGTATGACGACGTATGCGTGTGACGAAGTCCGAGTAACGGAAGTTATGGTACCCCGTAGAATCCTATACAAAAAGCTCTGTTTTCATTTCATAATTCCACAGTATTCTGGACATCTTTTGCAATTTTTTTAATGAACAATGAAGGCTGCAAAGAAGACAGTTGTAGGTGGGATCAGTGTATTAGCAGCGGACTACAGCAACACAACCAGGAGGACTTTGTTGGAGCGCTAGCCGCGCTAGCCGCGCTAGCCGCCGACTTCACCTTGACTTCCTACGTCTCCGGGCCGCCAAACGCATCGGGTGAAGTCCTTCGTCCTTCTGCCGATCGCTGGAACGCAGGTGAGCACGGGTGTTGATGAGCAAATGAGGGCTGGCTGGCGTAGGTGGGGAGCTAATGTTTTTAGCATAGCTCTGTGCAGTCTGGTTGCTAAGTTAGCTTCAATGGCGTCGTTAGCACAGCATTGTTAACCTTCGCCAGCCTGGAAAGCATTAACCGTGTATTTACCTGTCCATGGTTTAATAGTATTGTTGATTTTCTATCTATACTTCCCGTCAGGGGTTTAATTCTTTTGTTTCTATATGCAGTTAAAGCAAGATGCTATCACGTTAGCTCGTAGCTAAAGCATTTCGCCGATGTATTGTCGTGGAGATAAAAGGCACTGAATGTCCATTTCGCGTTCTCGACTCTCATTTTCAAGAGGATATAGTATCCGAGGTGGTTTAAAATACAAATATGTGATCTACAATAGAAAAAGGAGAGTGTGGAATCCAATGAGCCAGCTTGTACCTAAGTTACGGTCAGAGCGAAAAAAGATACGTCCATCGCTGCCTCTCAAGTCATTCACTGTAACGTTCCTCATCTACGAATCTTTCATCCTCGCTCAAATTAATGGGGTAATCATCACTTTCTCGGTCCGAATCTCTCTCGCTCCATTGTAAACAACGGGGAATTGTGAGGAATCCTAGCTCCTGTGACGTCACGCTACTTCCGGTACAGGAAAGGCTTTTTTTTATCAGCGAGCAAAAGTTGCGAACTTTATCGTCGATTTTCTCTACTAAATCCTTTCAGAAAAAATATGGCAATATCGCGAAATGATCAAGTATGACACATAGAATGGATCTGCTATTCCCGTTTAAATAAAAAAAAAATCATTTCAGTAGGCCTTTAATATTTGGTTACATGTCCCTTGGCAAGTTTCACTGCAATAAGGCGCTTTTGGTAGCCATCCACAAGCTTCTGGCAAGTTTCTGGTTGAATTTTTGACCACTCCTCTTGACAAAATTGGTGCAGTTCAGCTAAATGTGTTGGTTTTCTGACATGGACTTGTTTCTTCAGCATTGTCCACACGTTTAAGTCAGGACTTTGGAAAGGCCAACTTAATTTTTGACGTGTGTTTGGGGTCATTGTTCTGTTGGAACACCCAACTGCGCCCAAGACCCAACCTCCGGGCTGATGATTTTAGGTTGTCCTGAAGAATTTGGAGGTAATCATCCTTTTTCATTGTCCCATTTACTCTCTGTAAAGCACTAGTTCCATTGGCTGCAAAACAGGCCCATAGCATAATACTACCACCACCATGCTTGACGGTAGGAATGGTGTTATTGGGATTAAAGGCCTCACCTTTTCTCCTCCAAATATATTGCTTGGTATTGTGGCCAAAAAGCTCAATTTTTGTTTCATCTGACATCACACGAACAAAGATAAGACATTCTGGAGGAAAGTTCTTTGGTCAAATCAGGCTAGAAATAAAGTTTTAGAATGGCCTTCCCAAAGTCCTGACTTAAACGTGTGGACAATGCTGAAGAAATAAGTCCATGTCAGAAAACCAAAACATTTTGCTGAACTGCACCAATTTTGTCAAGAGGAGTGGTCAAAAATTCAACCTTAAGCTTGTGGATGGCTACCAAAAGCTCCTTTTTGCAGTGAAACTTGCCAAGGGACATGTAACCAAATATTAACATTGCTGTAAGTATACTTTTGACCCAGCAGATTTGGTCACATTTTCAGTAGACCCATAATAAATTCATAAAAGAACCAACTTTCATGAATGTTTTTTGTGACCAACAAGTATGTGCTCCAATGTAAGTACTTTGAAATTAATATTCAGCATTCAATTATAGGACACAATCCAAACAATCTTCCCGAGTCATGGTGCATGAAAAAAAAAATGCAACTAACATAAAGGTCAACACACACGGTCACACATAACACAAGCTGATCACTGAACTTTGTGGATATTATGATAAACGTCCAAGCACCATAAAAACATTCAACATTGCACCCATTTAAATCCATTAGAGTGCATAATGGAAAAAATGGAAAACACTCTCCACACGTATCCATTTTGGGTGGATTTTAGCTGCTTGATATTTTTGATTGATTACAAAACTTTAAGAAGGTTGTCACGGAAGTAAACAAGGTAGGCGTCAAACTTTCACATACTCTTAATAACCAATTATATATCCGTTATATTAATTATATATCCATCATATTAATATAATATGTACACACACAAACACATACATACATATACACACACACACAAACACATTCATATACACACACATTGTGTATATATATATATATATATATATATATATATATATATATATATATATATATATATATATATATATATATATATATACACACACTATATTGCCAAAAGTATTGGGCCACCCATCTAAATGATGAGAATCGGTTGTCCTAATCACTTGGCCCGGTGTATAAAATCAAGCACTCAGGCATGGAGACTGTTTCTACAAACATTTGTGAAAGAATGGGCCGCGCTCAGTGATTTCCAGCGTGGAACTGTCATAGGATGCCATCTGTGCAACAAATCCAGTCGTGAAATTTCCTTGCTCCTAATTATTCTAAAGTCAACTTTATTATAAGAAAAGTGAAGAGTTTGGGAACAACAGCGAGTCAGCCACCAAGTGGTAGGCCACGTAAACTGACAGAGATGGGTCAGCGGATGCCGAAGCGCATAGTGTAAAGACTTTCTGCACAGTCAGTTGCTACAGAGCTCCAAACTTCATGTGACCTTCCAATTAGCCCACGTACAGTACGCAGAGAGCTTCATGGAATGGGTATCCATGGCTGAAAAGTACAGAGCCATTTTGTGCATTTTTTTTAAATATCCGCGTTCATGTTCGTTTGTTCCTGCTTGAGGAGTCCAATTTTCCGACAGTCTGAGAGTCCCTAAATGTGTCGTGACTGGTGAGCACAGGGGAAACAGAAAGGGGAAATACTCTGCGAGAAAGCCTTTTTGTGTGCACGCTGAGACAGCTGCGGATGTTGTTCTGGCTCCTTTTAATAAAGTCATTGTTGATCAACTGCCTCCTCCTCATCTTTTTAACATCCGGGCAAAAGCTATGATATTTTATGTACACACAAAAACATCAGAATTGTTGTGGTGTCGGTACTGTAGGGCAACATCCGGGAGTCTTCCACAGAATCCTTGGCAAGTCAGAGCAATTGTCTGAGGAGCAAAAGATGACCCTTCCTAGCATGTCTTGTTGTTGTTAAGATGAGCACTTTTCTTTCTGTGTTATTTAGTACCAACTGGGTTTAATAGTTAAAATAGTATTGTTTTAAGTCATGTACAATTAATTCATTGCTACTTTTGGTGGTAATCTAACACCCTAAGTAAAAATATTTACTGCAACGCATCTTATGATCTCTGGTCTCAAGTGCAGATTGTAATGTACATTGTGTGCTCCACCCTATAGGCAGAAGCTTGGCACACTTACCTTTGGCAATTTTGCCATTCCTCTTTGCAGCACCTCTCAAGTTCAATCAGGTTGGATGGAAAGTGTTGGTTTTCATCCAGGATGTCTCTGTATATTGCTGCAGTCTTATTTCCCTCTATCCTGACTAGTCCTCCAGTTCCTGCCGCTGAAAAACAACAGTATTGAGCAAAGGTTGTGATTAATTTTGTACTTGAGATTTTTATTTTTTATTGTATATACATTTGCTGAATTAAAAATAACAAAAAAAATGGTATTGTCTGCAGAATTTTGAAGACGAAAATGTATCATTTACCTAATTATTATTTTTTATTTAATTATTCATTATTTCATTTTCGCATGCACTGTATATTATCCTTAATAGTTTATTTGTTCATTGAACTGTTATCAATGTATTTCTGTATGATTCAATTTTTTTTTTTTTTTTAAATGTTAGTAAGTAAGAATTAGGGTTGTATGTATACCGGTACTAATAAAGTGCTAATGTATCAAAAACGGTACTGAACTGCTTCTGAAAAATACCGGTTTCCATTTTTTTGTTTTTTTTACAGGCCTGATGGTCACGTCGTGACATTGCTGGTTTTACGAGCAAAGGAGCATGTTCAGCAATGCACAGAGTACTTACAAGCAGACACGGTGTATAGACAAAAGGGAGAATGGCCGCATTTTGACTTAAAAACTAACAATAAAGGTGAGGCTATAACATGGCCCTCAGGAAGAGGTGCTTTAAAACATGGCTACAGCTAGCCAGCGGCTAACGCTCATCCGCAGTCGGCAGTGTTTTAGCTACTTCTAAATCACAAATCCTCGCCACCATGGCAACAAATAAAGTACATTTCTTTCAAATATCATCCCTGCAGGATGAGGAATAGCTAAACATGCTTCCTTACACACCGTAGGAGGATACGATAGCTCACCGCTTGTTAGCGGTGAGCAAACAAATGCCATGGGTGGATCTACACCTGTTATCCACTGTAATGATACCAAATACAAGAGGCATCAATATTTTTTATCATCACAAAATCATTTTTCCTTTTTTTAAAATTCAAGTTATGTTTATATATACTCAAGAAAATACTGTACATCCCTGGACACATGATGACTTTGAATATGACCAATGTATGATCCTGTAACTACTTGGTATTGGATTGATACCCAAATTTGTGGTATCATCCAAAAAAAATGTAAAGCATGCAAACAACAGAATTTAAATAGAAATTTTAACAAAAGTGTAGATAGAACATGTTTAAACAGAAAGTAAGCAGATATTAACAGTAAATGAACAAGTAGATTAATAATCAATGTTCTACCGCTTGTCCCTCATAATTTTGACAAAACAATAGAATGGAAAATGACACAATATGTTACTGCATACGTCCGCAGACAAATTAGGAGCCTTTGTTTGTTTACTTACTACTAAAAGACAAGTTGTCTAGTACAAACCCCGTTTCCATATGAGTTGGGAAATTGTGTTACATGTAAATATAAACGGAATACAATGATTTGCAAATCCTTTTCAACCCATATTCAATTGAATGCACTACAAAGACAAGATATTTGATGTTCAAACTCATAAACTTTTTATTTTTTTTGCAAATAATAATTAACTTAGAATTTCATGGCTGCAACACGTGCCAAAGTAGTTGGGAAAGGGCATGTTCACCACTGTGTTACATGGCCTTTCCTTTTAACAACACTCAGTAAACGTTTGGGAACTGAGGAGACACATTTTTTAAGCTTCTCAGGTGGAATTCTTTCCCATTCTTGCTTGATGTACATCTTAAGTTGTTCAACAGTCCGGGGGTCTCCGTTGTGGTATTTTAGGCTTCATAATGCGCCACACATTTTCAATGGGAGACAGGTCTGGACTACAGGCAGGCCAGCTTGGAACCGCACTCTTTTACTATGAAGCCACGTTGATGTAACACGTGGCTTGGCATTGTCTTGCTGAAATAAGCAGGGGCGTCCATGGTAACGTTGCTTGGATGGCAACATATGTTGCTCCAAAACCTGTATGTACCTTTCAGCATTAATGGTGCCTTCACAGATGTGTAAGTTACCCATGTCTTGGGCACTAATACACCCCCATACCATCACAGATGCTGGCGTTTACACTTTGCGCCTATAACAATCCGGATGGTTCTTTCCCTCTTTGGTCCGGAGGACACCACGTCCACAGTTTCCAAAAACAATTTGAAATGTGGACTCGTCAGACCAAAGAACACTTTTCCACTTTGTATCAGTCCATCTTAGATGAGCTCAGGCCTAGCGAAGCCGACGCCGTTTCTGGGTGTTGTTGATAAACGGTTTTCGCCTTGCATAGGAGAGTTTTAACTTGCACTTACAGATGTAGCGACCAACTGTAGTTACTGACAGTGGGTTTCTGAAGTGTTCCTGAGCCCATGTGGTGATATCCTTTACACACTGATGTCGCTTGTTGATGCAGTACAGCCTGAGGGATCGAAGGTCACGGGCTTAGCTGCTTACGTGCAGTGATTTCTCCAGATTCTCTGAACCCTTTGATGATATTACGGACCGTAGATGGTGAAATCCCTAAATTCCTTGCAATAGCTGGTTGAGAGAGGTTTTTCTTAAACTGTTCAACAATTTGCTCACCCATTTGTTGACAAAGTGGTGACCCTCGCCCCATCCTTGTTTGTGAATGACTAAGCATTTCATGGAATCTGTCACACCGTGGTGAGGGAAGTCCTGTTTTGGGGTTGTCTGGCACATTTCCTGTTTTATTTTGAAAATTCTAATCCTCCTCTCGTTTCAGGCCACTTGCCCTTCCTCCTGTGTCACTGGTCTGATGTCTCTCCTGATTGCCTGATTGTGCCCACCTGTGTCACCCTCCCTCATGTGTATATAGTCCTCGTCTTCCCCTGTCTTGTTGCCAGAGTATATCGTCTCGCTACGTACCTCCAGCCTTGTCCACAGCCTTGTTCACAGCCATCAACCAAGTTGATAAGTATTGTCTCGCTTTGTTTATTGATTCCTTTGTTCCCTCTGAGAGAGTGATTTTCTTTTGCTAAGTTTTTTGGTCAAGTCTTTTTGTATCAATTTTCATAGTGCCTTGTCTTCCTTTTTTTTCCCCTCCTTCTGGAGCGCTTTTAGTTTTCAGGCTTCCCAAATACTTTATACATACTTTCTGTTTATAGCGTCTCAACTTTTTAGCATGAGAGAATTTCCTTTTTGTAGATTATTATAGATTGTTGGTTTTTTGTGTATTCGACTCATAGAACTTTTTGGCTATTGCCTGTTCCTCCTTATGGAGTGATTTTCTGTTTATTGCCTTATGTCCTATGCTAATACCCTATAGGTGCTTGAATATATCTTAGATAGATTTTGTAGCCACTTTCTTTAATCACTCTGTCCTAGAGATAGCAAGGAATTATTTAAATAAAGGTCTGAGTCAATTGTCACTCCTCTGCATCTGAGTCCTCATTTACGCCAAGACATAACAGAATCTACTTTTACACCCAATCATGGCACCCACCTGTTCCCAGTTCACCTGTGGGATGTTCCAAATAAGTGTTTGATGAGCATTCCTCAACTTTATCAGTATTTATTGCCACCTTTCCCAGCTTCTTTGTCACGTGTTGCTGGCATCAAATTATAAAGTTAATGATTATTTGCAAAAAAAAAAGGTTTATCAGTTTGAACATCAAATATGTTGTCTTTGTAGCATATTCAACTGAATATGAGTTGAAAAGGATTTGCAAATCATTGTATTCCGTTGATATTTACATCTAACACAATTTCCCAACTCATATGGAAACGGGGTTTGTATATTCACTATTTTATTTAAGGACAAATTTGCAAAAAGAAACATATGTTTAATGTACAGGAAGAATTTGTGTTAAAATAAAGCCAATAATGCCATTTTTGTGTTCCCCTTCATGTAGGAAAGTATTGAACAGTATGAAAATACATTTTGGTACCGGTACCAAAATATTGGTATTGACACAACCCGAGTGAGAATTGCTGAATTTGCACTTTTCTTGATCAAATACTGTCCAAGCGAGCTTTCCCTCATAATGCAATTCACCAAGAGTGCTGAGCACATCTCTGTCATAATGTCACCAATATAATATTGATATTAATATTATATACTGTATATACCTACAAATATATAATTATATTATATATATATAATTATATTATATATATATATATATATATATATATATATATATATATATATATATATATATATATATATATATATATATATATATATATATATATATATATGGCTCTGCTAACTACAAATATATAACATTGCAAATATTGTCCCATTGCAAAAGGACTCCTGTTGGGATTCCTTTGACAATGGGCCGTGCGGGCCCTAATTATATTATATATATATATATATATATATATATACATATATACCTACAAATATATAATTATATTTTATATATACATATATACCTACAAATATATAATTATATTTTATATATATATAACATAATTATACATTTGTAGGTATATATATATATACAAATATATAATATATTATATATATATATAATATAGTTATATATTTGTAGTTAGCAGAGCCAATCACACAATGACTTTGCGTAATGTATTTATTGAAAGTGAGACGTCATCTCTCTTGCTAATCAGACAATAAAATACGGAGAAATCCTACAGAAAAGGGGGCAGTTTCCTCGCCGTGAAGAGGTGGGGGTCTACATGACCTAGCAGGTGCTTTCTGAAGTGAGGCACGGCTACTGTGGCCAGGAAGTGCTAAAACAATATCACAAAGCGGCTGACAGACTTTTAAAAACCAAAAAGAAAATAAAGAGGATTTTAACAAACAAAATAAATTCCTGAAAATCGTTAAGCTTCTTGGCCCAAATGAGATCTTCCACTGCTGTCTTTTTGAAAACAAAGCAGCCAACTAGAAAATACAATAATTTTCTTTAATAACCAGATGGCTGCACAGCTGCTCATCACATAGCTTTAAATTAAAAACTAAATGTTCCACTGGTGTGCTTCAATCACACTCTCCCTTCACCTGTACACCTAAATTCCACTTAAAAAAATAAAAATAAAAAAACCTCACGCCACCTTGTTTTTTTAGTCATCATTACAAAATGTATTTTGTATTTAATACAGAATAGTGATTTAACTATGCAATTAATGTAGTCCATTCCACATAAAATACTATGATAAACACCACATCTCTTTCCAATGTTTGCATATTTACAATATGACTGATCTGATATGGTCAAAATGCAGAAGCGTTACTAATGAGATGTAGAATCTACGGAAATTGCCGAATATATTTAGGGTAGAATGTTCAAAATGGCTGACTGAATTTGAAGCATTTTGTGATGTTTAGATGGTATTTTCAAATACTTTGCGGATTGTAACTACAATTGGATATGGTTTAATGGAACACATTTAAGCATTTAAGTCCACTTGTTTTTCCACTCTATTAATACTTTAACGTTACTTTAAAAAAGACATTGAAGTAAATGTATGCTCCCAGCCACTATTGATAAATATGGGAATAAACTTAGTATTTCTGAATTTTTCCTTGTTTATTTTTTGCCTTGCCCCTTTTGCCCTTTTCCCCATTTTTTATTATTTTTTTGCCTTTCAAAAATGTCCAAAATTTTACATAAAAAAGCAAATGTCATTGTTGATCAAATTTGTGTTTTGTTATTATTTTCATAATATTTATTAGTGAAGCCAAGTTAGTAGTATTGAAGTAGGTTTCTATTAATTAGTGTTTTTTGTCGGTTATCCTACCAAATATAATGATGAATACTTTTACTGTTTTAATGATAATAAAATAACTGGCCGGTGCCCTGTACTTTGCAGGGGTTTGCTGGGGGAGCAGCACCAGCAAAATGGACTTAAACCGGATTGACAAACTGATTTGGAAAGCCGGCCAAACTATCGGCACGCAGTTTGAGGCGTTTGTGTCAGTGAGGGACAGGAAGGCACTGGACAAACTGCTCGCCATCATGGACAATCCTGCCCACCCACTCCACCAGACAATTGATGGACAGCGTAGCTCATACTCCCAACAGGCTCCTGCAGCTTCACTCCACAGCGTGCGATTCAAGAACTCCTTTATTACGCACTTCTTCCAGCTGTATAATTACTCTCCATACAGCAAAGTTAGCAAACCTTTCTTTGTTTATAATGTATATTTTCTTTTGTATTCACCTTTATTTTATCTATTCTTATTTTTATGCTGCTCTTTTTTGTTGTTGATGCTGCAGCTGTTATATAAACTGTATACTTGTAAATTGTAATTTGTTATATATATATATAATATATGATGTATATATATACACACATATATATATACACACACATGCACACAGGCCTGGCCCTAACCAATCTGGCGCCCTAGGCAAGATTTTAGGTGGCGCCCCCCCACATCGGCATTGAAGTGTATATACTCACAAGAAACCGAATAGCTTTGTCTTTGACCTTTTTTTTTACTTAAAGAAAGCAAATTAACATATTATATGAGAATGTTATGTTATGATTATCTTTAACCGAATCACAGCAGTGCTCAAATTAAAAAACAGCATTCCCTCTCATGTGATATTGCTTAGTTAACATTAATGATGTGCACTTTAACAACTAGGCTTACAACTATTCCTAATATATAAAGGGGTGGAAAAGTGACTATTACCTGCAAAGCAAACATTAGCTAACCAGAAGGCAATAACAATGTAAAAAAAAAACACCTGCTTAAAAGATCTAAAACAAATGTCCCTGAGGAATGTAAGGTGGGAGTACTGTAATTACCTAACGTTACATTATTATTTTCCATAACAATTAGCCCCCTCCACAATATTAACCCGACGTTAAAACAGAACTAGCTATTTATTGATTAGCAATTGCCGAATCATGTAACATTAGCTTAATGCTAAAAAGCCAGGTTACTATCACAGACAAATAATTTCATGTAGGCTAACGTTACCTACCTGCTACCTCTGTCTTGTTCTCGTTTCTCCTCTTTTCTCTTCTTTCTTCCCTGGGCACCTGACAGTTTTGGCCGTTTTGACATCTTGTGTTGATTTTTTTGATGTGGTGACGTCCAAAAAGAGTCATGATACGGGAAGGGAGGGGGCGCACCGTGCGGGGGTAGGGGGGGGGCGCAATGCTGTGGCAAATAATATTTCTATTAAATAGGCTTTACTTTGCATTTTAATTAATGTGGGATTATTTTTTGTATTTAGAAATAATAGTACCAACTTTTTTTTTCTTTTCTCCAACATTTGTGGCACTGGCGTGGCGCCCCCTGATGGACGGCGCCCTTAGCATTTGCCTATACGGCCTATGCCACGGGCCGGCCCTGCATGCACACACACACATATATATACATATATACGTATATATATATATATATATATATATATATATATATATATATATATACATATATATATATATATATATATATATATATATATATACATATATACATATATATATATATATATATATATATATATATATATATATATATATATATATATATACATATATACATATATATATACATATATACATACATATATATATATATATATATATATATATATATATATATATATATATGTATACATATATACATATATATATATATATATATATATATATATATATATACATATACATATATATATATATACATATATATATATATATATATATATATATATATATATATATATATATATATATATATATATATATATATATATATATATATATATATATACATATGTATATTACATATATTTTATATTGTTATATATTATGGTACATTTTTGGTCTACGTTTTACCTTTGTTTTCGCCCTCTTTTTGTGCCCTTATGTGCATTATCCTTTCCATCCTTTTTTAACTGAGCTTCTGTGTGGAACAATTTCCCTTGTGGATCATTAAAGTTTGTCTAAATCCAAGCCTACAACTTAATTATAGATGGTCATGAAAAAAGGCTTTTAGTTTCTTACTCTTAAAGAGAGAATGGCGAAAGAAAAAAGGTGAGAAACTGTGAAGTGTGAAAAATAGCACAGAGAAGAGAAAAGTGTGAGTCCGGCACCAGGAAGTCGCGCTTCAGAGAGGAAAAAACTGTTAAAATATGATCACACATGCAGATTTAATGTATTAAATTTTGAAAATGAAAGCATTTCCTCTTCATGGTTACACTGTTGCTGGTAGCGTACAACACTATGCATCACTTATGTATGATACACGTGATTATGGTAGTTATGTTATAAAAAATTCACAACTAAATCGATAGGAAATGTTTACCTCATAATATGTGAATATATTATGAATGTGCATGGGCTTGTTATATATGTGTGACTGCATCGCTGAATCATTTATGAGTCATTTGCAAGCGGCTTCACAATCCAAAAATATTAATAATTTATATAGCATACCTGACCATGAGTGTCTTCAAATTGGCAATGTACAGAAGATGCAGTTGTTGTAGACACTACAGGAATTGGCCAATTTATTATGTACACCTGCACAATCCAATTAAGTCCAAAACTGTTAAGCATTGCCATTCCAAACGTTGCACAATTATCTTTGTACATATTGTTTGTTGCAGGTCATGACATAGTGCCTAATAAAGTGTCCCGTGGGCACAGAATGGGGCAAAACGATCTAATAATACAACAAAGAATAACACCTTTATATAATATCATAAAATATTTGCAGTCAGTGTTCCTAAAAAAACATGTTAGGTGCAAGATAAAACACATGCTAACAAAATACATCACGTACTAATGCAGTTAGTGCACGTGTGGGTACAGTCAACAATGCTGAAAAGGCTGAACTAAAGTTCACCAACTTCTCGGTTTATGGCAAAAACATTCTACTATCCAAGTGAGAAGTATGATTTATAATCTAAAATTAACTTTCACCCGCTCAGAGGTGATGCAGCAACAGCTCAATATGTCAAAGTAGTTGCATAAGCTAGTTAGCTCTCTGTGATCACGTAACCGCTAAAAGTAGTTTGTCTGCGTAAGCGCTTAAAATAACAATATTGTTAATACTTGGCTAATATTCAGGTCACAAGATGTTAATGTATTGTTGGTGGTTTTTGGATGTTTTTAGAGGGCTTAATAGTAGCAATGGAGTACTCCCATTAGCTGCATTGTTAGCCACCTTGTACTTGCTTTATTATACATATTAGAATGCATATAAAACATATGTGTTCTTGTCTCACATAAGATCATGAATGATAGGCACGAGTGTTGTCCCGATACCAATATTTTGGTACCGGTTCCAAAATTATTTCAATACTTTTCTGTACTTTTCTAAGTAAAGGGGACCACAAAAAATAGCATTATTGGCTTTATTTTAACAAAAAATCTTAGGGTACATTAAACATATGTTTCTTATTGCAAGTTTGTCCTTAAATAAAATAGTGAACATACAAGACAACTAGTCTTTTATTAGTAAGTAAACAAACAAAGCCTCCTAATTTAGCTGCTGACATATGCAGTAACATATTGTGTCATTTATCTTTCTATTATTTTGTCGAAATTATTAACGACAAGTGGTAGAAAATGAATTATTAATCTACTTGTTCATTTACTGTTAATATCTGCTTACTTTCTCTTTTAACATGTTCTATCTACACTTCTGTTAAAATGTAATAATCACTTATTCTTCTGTTGTTTGGTACTTTATTAGTTTTGGATCCCACACATTTGGGTATGAATCCGATATCAAGTAGTTACAGGATCCGACATTGGTCGTATTCAAAGTCCTCATGAGTCCAGGGACATATTTTCTGAGTCTATAAACATAATATAAAAAAAAAAAAACGAAAGATGATGTGAGGCCAAAAAATATCGACGTAATCATAGTAGTATCGACTAGATATGCTACTGTACTTGGTATCATTGCAGTGGATGTTAGGTGTAGATCCACCAATGGCAATGGACCGGTACTTTTCAGAGGCGGTATATATAGTATTGAATATGGTTCATTAGTATCGCGGTACTATACTAATACCGGTATACTGTACAACCCCAATAGGCCATTTTTTTTAAAGTGCAGTTCCCCTTTAAAGCATTATTCTCTTCCATGTAAGTGTGCTCTGATTTTTAAATGCAATGCACATCATTTTTACATGTGGAATATCACTATATTGAAGCACAAATAAATTACAATAGTACAGAGTCAGCTGAATATGGGTCAAAACATACCCGGAAAATCTCCATAGCTTGTGTAATAGATAGATGCACACTGCAAAAACTCAAATCTAAGTAAGATTAAATATCTCAAATAAGGGTGATATATGCTTATTTTCTGTCTGATAAGATAATTCTTCTCACTAAGCAGATTTTATGTTAGAGTGTTTTACTTGTTTTAAGGGTTATGGTCCTAAATGATCTCAGTAAGATATTACAGCTTGCAGCTGAGATTGTATGACCTATATTGAGTAAAACATGCTTGAAACTAGAATATCAACTGTTGCAAAGCTGTGTCATCAACACTCACAAGTATAAAACTACTTTTTTAAAGTAATAATTTCTTACTTCAAGCATGAAAAAAAAAAATCATGATGCCGAGCGCATATCATTATGTCAAGATAATGGCACTAGCATTTACTTAATTTAAGAATATTTTTCAACATATTGAGCAAAAAGGTCTCTTTTTTTTCTACAAAGAAAAGTGCACTTGTTATTAGTGAGAATATACTTATTTTAAGGTATTTTAAGGTTCATTGAGGTTAGCTAATTTTACTTATTTTGGAAAGTCTTGACAAGCCGAATTTTATTGTTCTATTGGCAGATAATTTTGCTTAGTTCAAATAAAATACCCCTACGGTAATTTTTGTATTTTTTTTTCTTGTTTTTTAACACTGACTTTTTGCAGTGCACGTTACGCTAATGAAAAGAAGCGTTGTCTATTCTGCACTAAAAAATATTTCCAAAGTACTTTTTAAAACAGGACGGAGTGAGACCTCCTTTTTTTAAATCTTTGTTCTGCATGGCGGTACTGTTGTTGCTGAATCAAGCACAAAAAGAGACAGTAACGTTAGAGATGGAAAATTACAGTAACGCGATTAAAAAAATCGTAACACGCCAAATATGACTGCAATTAATGAATCACAATCACCACCATAATTTGACATCCCTATGTATTATAGTACATTTAGGAAGACTGCACAGTGCAATATCTGCATGTGTATTTCAAAAGTCCAAACATGTTCTGTGTGGCGTTTCCTTGCCACCCACCCAAGGCTACAATTACAGGGAATTCATTACTCCATAAAAGCTATTATGCTCCCATTAGGAGTCCATTATGAGATGATGTTGTTGGAAGGTAGGAGATGTTTGCTGGTCCTCTGGGTATCAGTCACAGATGCTTTAGAGACAGCTCGCATGTTCTCTTGTTTTATTGGTGTAAATCAAATTAGGGTATATCTTACTATATTAAAACATACGGATGCATGTGTCATACGTGCAAAGTGCTCCAATAGAGGATAAAGTGACATTAATTAGGACGAGGTATCCACTGTCATTGTGGTGACGAATGAGCTCATCATATCAACACTTCCCCTCCTTGGCCTTGAGCATTTTTTGATCATGCACAACACCGTGATTGGATTAGGTTGCCGGCTTCGTCAACACCACCTGCAAGCATGCTGTGTTTCTCAACATCATGTCTGAGCGATGCACTGTTGTTTAGCTCCCTGACAGCACAGGTAGTAGCGCTCTCTCTCCTTCAAAAGCACGCTCAACACCAGGGTGAAACCGAGCAATCTTGTCAGCACAGGAGCCATCATCTGGCTGTCATCAACTTGCTTCAATGGCGCTTTAATGTAGGTGAAAAAAAGAATAGCGCAGCTCCAACCACTTGCTACTAGTACATACTATGATCTCTGAAAAAAATACCACGAAATTGTGACAATCTATTAGCCGCAGCTGAAAATAAATATTTTTTTTGTGTGGGAGCCACATGCAAACTCCTTGTTGCTAGGCAGAATGCAGTGGCTGGTCCTTAAAGAAAAGTATTCATCGGATAGAAAACGTAGTCAACAACAAAGAGATGTGTGTGGAATAAAGACACCACAAAAAATACAACAAATGCATACAATAATTAAATACAGCGCATGGATGATAAATACTCAATATAAATGTAGCTACAGTATGTGTTCATGTGTTAATTGTAATTGTTTTATTAATATAATTTATATATATTTATTTAAAATTCAACAAAGAGCTTGAAATGATAACTGTGCTGTCCACTGTTATCTTATTTTCTTACACTCCTGAGTCTCATTTGCAAGTATTATAGAGTAGACTTCCCATGTGGTGAGATGGCAGTAGTGTACAGTATAAGCTAGGGTGTATAACCTTGTCAGGGAGTAGTCTTTGCCATTAGGTTGAATGTTAAACTTTTTGTCTTTTGTTTTGTACAAAGTGTTTGTATTGTAAGTATTGTACTTATCACACACCAGCTCTTTCTTTGTTGTAGTTTTCATCACCAAATTTGGAAGTTTTAAAATCGCCATTTAAAATCTACTGCCATCTGGCGGCAAAAGTGGATAGTGCAACCCACCCCCCATTTGTCACGTTTCGTGTGTCAGGTAAACCACGACGAATGGGGACATATGAACCTCCTTCCTACTGTGCCAACATTAAGAGTAAAAAATGTAAATAAAATAAAAGTTTTTTTTTTCTGTGAAATAAATGAATTTTATACACACAAAAAAGGATGTTTCTATCCTCATAATTTAAATAAACTAAGGCTGTCAAAGTTTACGCGATAACGCATTAACTATAAGTTCCTTTAACAGCGATGATTTTTTAACACGCGTTTTTGACCCTTGGCACGTTCCGTAACTTGGGGAAATGTGTGATGCCGTCTAGTTACTGTTGAGCCACAGGCTCGAAAATAGTCAGCAGAACCGCACAAAAAAGGGGACCTTATGGAAATCTTAGATCCAAAGCCATGGCAAGTCGTTCTCCGGGCAAGACAAGACCATTTTACCTTCAATCGCCGTGAGACGTCATCATTGGAGCCAACGCTGAGCGCACATTGCTGCTTGAAGTGAGGAGAATTTTTACATGTGTGTTTACAATCCAGTAAATGCATTGAAAACATAAAATGTAGATTGTTACTCTAACTGCTTTAGTAAGATGAATATACGCTCAGCAGAAACAATGACGGTAGAGAGGGAGTCTAACGTCACTTATATCGGAGATTTTCGTCAAAAATGTCAAGTCTTTTTTCGTAGCAATCACACAAGTCCGGTTGGCGGCTTCACAATAATAGCTCAACACTTCACATCCAGTCTAACCAACAAAACAACAACAACAATTGTCTTACAATACGATCATGCTATTCTGTGCCATTTCTACCTAGATAAATGTTTTCTGGCAGATTGAAACTAAGCGTATTGTAAAGGCAGCGGCGATATGAAAGAGGAAGACTGTCTTTGAACAATCTCGTCTTCTTCTTCGCTACCACTGAAATTAGGTTTAATACTGCAAGCATGACTGCCACGGCCCATCTGCATCCCACATCGAGTAATTACAGTTCACGACCCAATGTTACCATCGCTATGGTATATTCTTTTTTAACCTGTTCTGATTGATAGTCCGAAATTACAAAATGTCTTACACACTGAATATTACATTTTGTTAATAAGTAGGTAGAGAAGGTTAAAACATTGTCATGCAGAGATATGAATGCCATTAACTTGTACAACATGTTAAAGTACAGAATATCAAACATTTAGTTAGGTTGAAATATTATCACCTAACATCTTTGACAATCAAAGCATGATCGTAACAATCCACATTTTGTATTAATGCGTGAAACTGCTATCTAAACATGGAAGTGTGGCTCCTCTCCTCTAAATGCAAGTGCTCCTAAAACAGGAATACAAATTCTGTATTCCTACAAAATACAAACTCTGGCAAGACTAACACACAGCCGGCATTTTTTTTAATTCTCTTTGAAAGCGTGTTTATATACTTCTTATGTTGAGCTGTTTCAAAAAGCAATAATGTTTAAAAGCATTTCATTAAGGCAAGGTAAGGCAAGGCAATTTATTTGTATAGCGCTTTTCATACACAAAGCAGACTCAAAGTGCTTCACAGACAACAAAGTGAAATGAAACAAAATAAAAGCAAAATTAAAATGCAGACAATAAAAATAAAAACAGTGCGGACGTTAAAAGTTAAAAGATTAAAAGATTTAGCTGAAAGCAAATTAATTGTCCAGTCATGGTATTAAAACTTAAAAAATACCTGTTTAGGGTACACTTATTAATGATGAAAAAGTATATCTTTCTGTGATTATCGCGATTAATTTTGAGTTAACTTTGAACAATGTGATTAATCACGATAAATATTTTAATCGTTTAACAGCCCCAATATATCAATCAATCAATCAATCAATGTTTATTTATATAGCCCTAAATCACAAGTGTCTCAAAGGGCTGTACACGCCACAACGACATCCTCGGTACAGAGCCCACATACGGGCAAGGAAAACTCACCCCAGTGGGACGTCAATGTGAATGACTATGAGAAACCTTGGAGAGGACCGCATATGTGGGTAATCCCCCCCCCCCCCCCCCCCCCTCTAGGGGAGACCGAAAGCAATGGATGTCGAGTGGGTCTGACATAATATTGTGAAAGTCCAACACATCAGCGAAAGTCCAGTCTATAGTGGGGCCAGCAGGAACCATCCCGAGCGGAGACGGGTCAGCAGCGTAGAGATGTCCCCATCCGATGGACAGGCTAGCGGTCCACCACGGGTTGGGAATCACTAATAAGCCGGAGTTCTTTGAACGCAGATTTCTTGCCGGGACATATGGTACAATACAATCGGCAAGATAGGCAGGAGCTGACCGTGTAGTATTTTATACGTAAGTAGTAAAACCTTAAAGTCGCATCTTAGGTTCACAGGAAGCCAGTGCAAGTGAGCCAGTATAGGCGTAATATGATCAAACTTTCTTGTTTTTGTCAAAAGTCTAGCAGCCGCATTTTGTACCATCTGTAATCTTTTAATGCTAGACATAGGGAGGCCCGAAAATAAAACGTTACAGTAATCGAGACGAGATGTAACGAACGCATGGATAATGATCTCAGCATCGCTTGTGGACAAAATGGAACGAATTTTAGCGATATTACGGAGATGAAAGAAGGCCGTTTTAGTAACACTCTTAATGTGTGACTCAAACGAGAGAGTTGGGTCGAAGATAATACCCAGATTCTTTACCGAGTCGCCTTGTTTAATTGTTTGGTTGTCAAATGTTAAGGTGGTATTATTAAATAGATGTCGGTGTTGAGCAGGACCGATAATCAGCATTTCCGTTTTCTTAGCGTTGAGTTGCAAAAAGTTAGCGGACATCCTTTGTTTAATTTCATTAAGACACGCCTCCAGCTGACTACAATCCGGCGTGTTGGTCAGCTTTAGGGGCATGTAGAGTTGGGTGTCATCAGCATAACAGTAAAAGCTAACACCGTATTTGCGTATGATGTCACCTAGCGGCAGCATGTAAATACTAAAGAGTGCAGGGCCAAGAATCGAACTCTGGGGAACTCCGCATGTTACCTTAACATAGTCCGAGGTCACATTGTTATGGGAGACACACTGCATCCTGTCAGTAAGATAAGAGTTAAACCAAGACAAGGCTAAGTCTGTCATCCCAATACGCGTTTTGATACGCTCTAATAAAATATTATGATCAACAGTATCGAAAGCGGCGCTAAGATCAAGAAGCAGCAACATAGATGACGCATCAGAATCCATCGTTAGCAATAGATCATTAGTCATTTTTGCGAGGGCTGTCTCCGTAGAGTGATTTGCCCTGAAAGCGGATTGAAAAGGTTCACAGAGATTGTTAGACGCTAAGTGTTCATTTAGCTGCTGTGCGACAATTTTTTCGAGGATTTTCGAGATAAACGGAAGGTGGGACACTGGCCGGTAGTTTACCAAGAGATCAGGATCGAGGTTAGGTCTTTTGAGTAGAGGATGAATAACCGCTTTTTTGAATGCTAGGGGAACAGTGCCAGAGGAAAGTGATAAGTTTATGATATTTAACACTGATGGACCTAATAATACAAAAAGCTCCTTGATAAGTTTCCCAGGAATTGGGTCAAGTAAACATGTTGTTTGTTTCGTCCCATTTACACATTTTGACAATTCCTCCAATGTTATTTCATCAAAGAGAGAGAAACTATTTTGGAGGGCGGTATCCGTCGTATATACAGACGTATTTGTGTTAATAGAACCCAGTTGTAGCTGAGATGCATTGTCTTTAATCTCTTTTCTAATGACTTCAATTTTCTTATTAAAGAAATTCATAAAGTCATCTGCTGAGTGGGTGGAGCTACTGGGAGGAGTCCCTTGTTGGGTTAGCGATGCTACTGTACTAAACAAAAATTTAGGATCATTTTTGTTGAGGTGGATGAGATTTGAGTAATATTTAGCTTTAGCTGAGGTAAGCAAGCGTTTATAAGTTATTAAACTATCACACCATGCTTGATGGAAAACCTCAAGTTTAGTCGCACGCCATTTGCGTTCCAGCTTTCTACATGATAATTTCTGGGCTTTAGTTTCTTCTGTAAACCATGGGGTACGCCTTTTAGGGGCCCTTTTTAGCTTTAGCGGTGCTACACTATCAATGGTGTCGCGCAGGGCGTCGTTAAAATTGTTAGTGAGGTTATCAATAAACCCACATAATTTGGGAATGGTGCCATTACCGAAGGCAGTAGGTCAGTAAGAGTCGTCGTTGTGGCAGCATTAATGTTGCGGCTGCTATAGTAGTTATTATTATTATTATTAGTTCGTTGACAATGAGTCAGAACTTCGAATTTTATAAGGTAATGATCGGACATTACTTTAGTGTACGGGAGTATCGTAACTTTAGAGGTGGTGACACCCCTGACAAGCACTAGATCTATTGTATTACCGTTGCGATGCGTGGGTTCATTTATTATTTGTGTAAGACCACAGCTATCAATTATAGTCTGGAGCGCCACGCATGGAGGGTCCGATGGGGTATTCATATGGATATTAAAGTCCCCCATTATGATTATATTGTCGGCGTGCGTCACTAGATCAGCAACAAACTCTGAGAATTCACTGATGAAGTCCGAATAGGGCCCAGGGGGGCGGTAGATAACAGCCAGGTGGAGAGGCAGCGGTGTGACAAACCTCAAAGTGAGCACCTCAAACGAGTTATATTTATTATTTAGGTTATGTGTAAAATTATAGTTTTCATTGTATATTAGTGCGACACCCCCTCCCCTTTTAAGAGGTCGGGCAACATGTGTATTGGTATAGTTAGGAGGAGATGCCTCATTTAGCACAAAAAAATCGTCTGGTTTGAGCCAGGTCTCGGCGAGACCAACGACGTCAAGTTTGTTGTCTCTAATGACTTCATTAACTAATAACGTTTTGGAAGATAATGATCGTATGTTTAAAAAGCCCATTTTATAGGTAGTGGGCTGTTTTGAGGATTGTTTGTTGAAATTATCCGAAGTAGCATTATTAATAATGTTGCGTTTATTATGCGTAGTGCACTTTAAATAGTTTCGACCATATCTAGGAATTGATACGACGGGAATTGTCCGATTGTTTGCTAGATGTTGCGATAAACTGAACGCATCATAGTTAGCCACCTCAGTAGATTGCATGTCTGCCTCTGACACGGTCACAAAAGAAAAAACATTATGTGAGTTGTGTTTTATTCTAAGAGAATTGCTATGTGTGCAGGGATTATCCAGCCTGGCGCCGGCTAGTTATAGTTTAAATGGCTTCTTACCCGGAGACTCCATGCTTCTTTGGTTAGCTTTTCCCTTTGTTGTTAGCCCCGCTCGGCATCCCCGCTTCTGCTTCTGCTCACACCGCTTACGTCGTCTCCATCGGCGGTCACCGCTAGCACTTGACTCCGCTGCTACAAAGGCCGCTCGATGTAGCCCGCAAAGTATTCCCATGCTAGCGAGGAGGTCCACCGTACATGTGGGGCAGTGTTCACTTCCTAAATTGTCACCTGTTATTTCAACTTTACTTACAGTTATAATGCTTAGAAATATGCAACTAATGAGTGTGAACTGCAAAGTAGGATCTTCCCTGCTTTAAAACTAGGTTATGCCATGTAAATTATCTCCAAAAAGGTGTGTGATGAAGTCAAATCGCGTCTATTCACTCTACTTCTTGCAGGCACATCAACCTTTATCTTTGCTTCATCACTTTTGTCTAGGCTCATTCAGGACGCTGTCACTTTTCTCCAAAGTTGCAGCGCTGCAGGCTGAGGAGTATTTGTTTTCATTGTCTTGTTCCAAAAAAGCACGGGCTCATTTGTCAAAAATGCAACAACAACCAAAAAAAGGGAGGAAGACGCATCCATCCCACGGCGCTGCCCCGACGCAGTTAAGTCTTCTATTGATTGTTTCCTGTCAAGCCCGCCTTGCTTTGAAGGTGATGGCGACTTTCTCTCGGTCCGTGTGTTGCTTTCAAGACCAGCGTGATGTGCAGCTGCCCTCTTCGGATGTTTGATTAGCCCTTAATTAAACGTCTGCAATCAGACAGATGTTTATTGAGTTGTTTTTGTCAGAAGGTTGTTTTGTGTGCAGACAGGATAGACGTTTGCTAATGATTCAGTTAGAATAGATACTACAATACTTTTAGTCTTATCCAAAATGGCGACTGTGGAGTGTTACTTGCTCATGTTAGCATGTATGTGTCTTTATTTTTTCATTTTTAGTGTAGTGTATCATCAAAAGCTAGTACCTTGCGGCTCTTTAGCACCGCCCTAGTGGCTCCCTAGAAATTTTTCAAAAATGGAAAAAGATGGGGCAGGGGGAAATATATTTGTTGTTTTAATAATGTTTCTGTAATTGTTAAAAAGCCCATTGTTTAATGTTTGTGTTTATGCTTCACTGATGACAGTATTTGGCCAACGCTGTTTTGTCCTACTAATTTTGGCGGTTCTTGAACTCACCGTAGTTGGTTTACGTGTACAACTTTCTCATAAAGATGTGTTTTATGCCACTCCTTATTCGTCTCATTTTGTCCACCAAACGTTTTATGCTGTGCGTGAATGCACAAAGGTGAGCTTTGTTGATGTTATTGACATGCGTGGAGTGCTAATAATCCATGCTAACATGCTATTTAGGCTAACTGTGTGCACATATTGCATCATTATGCCTCGTTTGTAGGTATATTTAAGTTCATTTAATTTCCTTTACTTATGTCCTCAGTGTATTTGATTTATATTTGCATGTCTCCTGACACATTATCTGTATGTAATATTGGCTGCATTTATGATTGTGTGCCATGTTGTTCCAGACCACAGCAAACGTTACCATGTTGTTCCAGACCACAGCAAACGTTACCCAACTTGCAAATATTGTAATAAATCCATCCAACCCTTCTCAAAGTCACCAATGACCTCCGTATTCTCCTCCTCCTTGACCTCACAGCCACTTTTGACACCATCAGCCACACCATCTTCCTCTACCGCCTGTAATCATCCTTCAACATCACCGGCTCCGCCCTCTCCTGGTTAAGGTCATATCTCACTAACAGACAACAATACATCAGTATAAACAACTGCACCTCCTCCACTGCCCCTCTGTCACAAGGTGTCCCCCAGGGTTCGGTCCTTGGTCCACTTCTCTTCATCCTGTACATGCTCCCCCTCGGTAACATCATCCGCTGCCGTCACCTCCAATTCCCCTGCTACGCTGACGACGTCCAGCTATACATCTCCACAAAATCCATCTCCTCCATAACTCTCTCCACCCTGACGGACTGCCTCACTGAAATCAAATCATGGATGCACTCCAACTTCCTCAAACTCAACTGCGACAAATCTGACATGCTCATCATCGGCCCCAAATCCCTCACCAAAACTGCTCACAACTTCCACCTCTGTCGATAATTCCAATCTGTCCCCATCCACTCACATCCGCAACCTCGGAGTCATTCTAGACAATAACCTCTCTTTTCAACACCATGTCAACCACATTACAAGAACTGTTTTCTTCCACCTCAAAAATATTTCCCGTCTCCGTCCATCCCTCTCCTTCTCTGCCGCTGAAACCCTGGTCCGTGCCTTCATCACCTCCAGACTTGATTACTGCAACAGCATCCTCTACGGCTCATCTTGCAAAATTCTCATTAAACTCCAAAACATTCAAAACTCTGCCGCCCGCTTGCTCACCCACACCCACTCCCGTGAGCACATCACCCCAGTACTTCAGAAACTCCACTGGCTCCCCGTTCCTCACCGGATCCACTTTAAAATCTTCCTCCTCACCCACAAAGCCCTCCACAACCAGGCCCCCTGCTACCTCACCAACCTGCTTCACCACCATACCCCTTCACGCAGCCTCCGCTCTTCTGATGCCAACCTCCTCTCCCCACCACTCAGAACCAAGCTCCGGACCTGGGGTGATAGAGCCTTCTCTATCGCTGCTCCCACCCTCTGGAACTCTCTTCCCAAACCCATCCGTGTCTGCTCAGACCTTCCTACCTTCAAAAGCCTTCTCAAAACACACCTCTTCAGTTCTGCTTTTAACCAGTGATTAGTGTTCTGTGTCTTGGAATGTCCTGACTTGTAAATGTCCAGTATTATTATGTATTTAACAATGTACTGCTTTTACATTTCCTGTATTTTATATTATTACTTTGAACTGTTTTATATTTTAATTTTGTATCCTGTAAAGCGTCTTTGAATACTCTGAAAAGCGCTATACCAAATAAAATGTATTATTATTATTATTAGAAGAAGAAGACAGCCTGTCCTTTCCTTTAACTTGGGCAAACACATTTGGCAGTTTTAAGCCAGCAATTTCCAGGAGTTATCTAACCCTCTGAGACACTTACTTAATGTGTTGCCTTCATTATAACACTTACATAAGGCTTTTAACTTTTTGCGGCTCCAGACAGATTAGTTTTTTGTATTTTTGGTCCAATATGGCTCTTTCAACATGTTGGGTTGCATGTATCTGTTTGTGTTATACAATGATATTTAAGACAACCTGAATCTATCGTAAATGACCAATTAACTATTTAAATAACCACCAAGTCTACTATGTATGCAAATAACCCATCGGGTGTCTAAATAGTGCCAGCTCAGAAAACATTGCCATTACCAGCAGTGTGTGCAGGATACCATAGGATTTTAGTTTGTATAAACTCCTTCAGGTGAATGTCTACCTCTGCATGTGCTTTAAAATGCCAGTTGATGGGAAACTCATGCATATTCCCCTCTCCGTACTCTTGGTTACTATGAACTCATCAGATGTATTAATGCTGACTGAGCAGTTTGCTCCCGAATTCTATTACAACGTTGGTTGTGTCGCTGCTATCTTGTGAAATATACTTGTTAACGACCATGTGGTTAGAGAGAGCATACATTTGTCTGTAGGAAATTAAGTTATTAAAGCTGTGAAATGAAAAGGCATTTTATTCAGATAAATCACAGTTTTTGAATTAAACATAATAAATCTGCATTCGCAACTACGTCTAAAAAAGACCATGCCTATTTTCACTGCATTTTACGAACACAAAGATAACTGACAAAACATAATTCTATACTGTCACGAGCGAGCATGGCTTCTGTAGTTGTGCCCCCAAGATGCAGGAGACAGGAGGACGACGACGCACAGGCAAGAACTCTGTTTTATTTATAACACGAGGAGTTCGGCATAACCAAAGCAGTAACATCAACAATCTTCCAGCACTGGCTGAAGGGCAGGCTGGCTTTTAAGAGAGCCTGATTGGCAACCACGAACAGGTGTGTTTACGTTGTCAATCAAGCGCAGGTGAGGTCGACCGCGTTCAGGCCAGAGTGGTGCAACAGACAGGAAGTGACCGGAAATAACAGCGCTGGACAGGAAACAAATACAGAAAATAAGGAAACACAAGAACATGTGAGACCTAACACGACAAGTCGTGACATATATATGTAACTTATTGTATGTTTATCATTAGATACAAATTACATGCAAATTAAAATCTACCTAAAACATAACATATTGGGGTGTGCACAATATAAGTAATGTTTGTAGAGTCTTATTTTGTATTTTTAATTTCCTATTTGGGAAGTTGGCAGCAGCTCTGCTTTGCACCGTTGGCGTAGATGTGATGAATTAGTAATCAGCACTAATCAAGTTTAGCTGGAGCTTCTACTGATTGCTGGATCATCACATGTATTTTCTGCTATTTGTGCGTTTTGGACCGTGTTGTCATTTTTATTCTGGATTGGTTACTCAAACTAACTTTTGTTGCATCCTACTATACGTTTTTTTCCCGCATTATAGACCTTTGTGTGCTGTGCACTGTCCTTTTGTAAGCTTCCACAAGGTGTCAGCCATGCTTCCTCATCTACATGCCTTCTTGTATTTGTTCATACTTTAAATCAGGTGTCCCCAAACTACGGCCCGTGGGAATTCCCAAGTTAAAAACTTTTGAAAACCCTTTCAGGTGACTACCTCTTGAAGATATATATCAGTGGCGTGCAGTCACTAGAGGCAGGGGAGGCACGGCCTCACCTCCCATCATAGAAAGAAAAAAAAAAGTAAAAAGAAAAAAAAAATAATTAAATTGTTATATGTATCCAGTGATTATACTAAAGTTATTTTCCATTTAACTTCACCAGTTTTAGATTATTTTTATTTTCACATTTGCCGTTCAAATACTGAGAAGAGACGGTGCGGTGATCAGCAGCCAGTTGAGGCACGTCACTGCGTTGTGCCTCAACATGGATTGTGCCCAATGACTCGGCTAACTGCTGGCCTGCTGTGCAGTGAGACCGTATTGCTATATGAATTATATTATACATTTCCATAGTTTAGTTAGCTGAGGTATATAATGTACAGTGTATTTTGTCAACAACTGTATGTGTGTAACGTATTTTTAGTGCTGAGCGATCATAAAACTGCTGCGAAGACGCACTGTGTGAGGCTCGTCTCATAACCCCGCCTCCTGGTGCCAAGCCCCTCCGCCGCAGAATGCACCCCCCGACGGGAGCGCCACACCAACCAAAGCCCACACCCAAACCCTCCACGTGCAAGACCGAATCCACCCAAAAAAAGTCACTTAACAAGAAGCCAAAAAGTGCAAAAACAACAATGCTCGCGCTGCAGGAGCCGCGAACAACCGCAGGGACACAACATTAGGTACACTTGCACTGCAGGTTCATATGTTTGTAAATCTGACTGTGATGATGCAGACATTAACCTCACCGCACGCCACTGATATAAATATATATATATATATATATATATATATATATATATATATATATATATATATATATATATACAAACCCTGTTTCCATATGAGTTGGGAAATTGTGTTAGATGTAAATATAAACGGAATACAATGATTTGCAAATAATTTTCAACCCATATTCAGTTGAATGTGCTACAAAGACAACATAATTGATGTACAAATTGATAAACTTTTTTTTTTTTGCAAATAATCATTAACTTTAGAATTTGATGCCAGCAACACGTGACAAAGAAGTTGGGAAAGGTGACAATAAATACTGACAAAGTTGAGGAATGCTCATCAAACACTTATTTGGAACATCCCACAGGTGTGCAGGCTAATTGGGAACAGGTGGGTGCCATGATTGGGTATAAAAACAGCTTCCCAAAAAATGCATTATAAAGCGTAAAAAACGACCCGGACTGTTGAAAGACTGAAGCTCTACAGAAAACAAGAATGGGAAAAAATTCCACTTTCAAAGCTTCAACAATTAGTTTCCTCAGTTCCCAATCGTTTATTGAGTGTTGTTAAAAGAAAAGGTGATGTAACACAGTGGTGAACATGCCCTTTCCCAACTACTTTGGCACGTGTTGCAGCCATGAAATTCTAAGTTAATTATTATTTGCAAAAAAAAAAAAAAAGTTTATGAATTTGAACATCAAATATCTTGTCTTTGTAGTGCATTCAATTGAATATGGGTTGAAAAGGATTTGCAAATCATTGTATTCCTTTTATATTTACATCTAACAATTTCCCAACTCATATGGAAACGGGATTTGTATATATATATATATATATATATATATATATATATATATATATATATATATATATATACATACACTATATTGCCAAAAGTATTTGGCCACCTGCCTTGACTCACATATGAATTTGAAGTGCCATCCCATTCCTAACCCATAGTGTTCAATATGATGTCGGTCCACCTTTTTCAGCTGTTACAGCTTCAACTCTTCTGGGAAGGCTGTCCACAAGGTTGCGGAGTGTATTTATAGGAATGTTCGACCTTTCTTCCAAAAGCGCATTGGTAAGGTCACACACTGATGTTGGTCGAGAAGGCCTGGCTCTCAGTCTCCGTTCTAATTTATCCCAAATGTGTTTTATCAGATTCAAGTCAGGACTCTGTGCAGTTGCTGTTGTTCCCAAACTCTTCCATTTTCTTATAATAAAGCCGACAGTTGACTTTGGAATATTTAGGAGCGAGGAATTTTCACGACCGGATTTGTTGCACAGGTGGCATCCTATGACAGTTCCACGCTGGAAATCACTGAGCTCCTGAGAGTGGCCCATTCTTTCACAAATGTTTGTCTCCATGCCTAAGTGCTTGATTTTATACACCTGTGGCCAAGCCAAGTGATTAGGACACCTGATTCTGATCATTTGGATGGGTGGCCAAATGTGTAGGGAATTGTGTTTGTGTCAGTAAAAATGTTATCAACAACAAAGGCAAGAGTGGACCCACTGACAAACTCATGTCATAAACATCCCTTTGACTTTTTCATAATAGCATCCCGCTGTGACAAGCACTCTCGTCATGTATAATTCCCTGCATATTAACCACAGATAATCTTTTAAGAAGGTCACTTGTTGGTCATTTCAACATGTATGTCTGCTCACCCTTTCCTGACCTAATGTCACTCTTTGGTGGAAAACCAAAACAAACACGGTAATGTATCTTTACCACTGCAAAAAAAAAAAAAAAAAACAAGAGACAAAGATGGCTATTAAAGGCTTATCGGGATTTTGCAGTGTGCATACGCACAGTGATGTGTTATAGGCAGTGCGACTGCAATCTGTTTAAAGTCTAATAAGGTGAATGGAAGCCACCGTGCTGCTGCTAGTTGGCGTCACCATGGTGACCCAGCATCACAACTTGTATTGTAAATGCCTTACTAGCCACCTTCCAGTGTCAATGCCCTAGCCCGTATGCCTGGACTGAACACAGCTTGGTTGGACAAATTAGAACAGTTAATCCCTGGAAATGTCCTGAAAAGACTCACAGAGAAGGTTTGTTCAAGCTGATAGAACAACTCATCAAAACAACACATCAAACCATTAAAAAAACAGAAGTGTATGCTGATCAAAGAATGGGCGCAGGCTACCCACTGACGGATAGTTTTTTGGTTGTTGTTGTAATGCGTGTAATGACTCTGTCTGAAGTTTAAAACTTAGACTCTAGTCCTGTGGGGAGTAAAAGGGTATGAAGAAGATGGATGGGTACTGAATTTAGTACTTTTATAGGCACCGACCAAATTCCGTCGGTACTACCGAGTATTGATTCACGTAATATCAATCGGTGCCATAGGTTGATGCCTTTGTTGCACATGACGGCGGACTCAAACACTCAGAAAAAACAAGCACTTAAGCGGCACTCAACAAAGCAAGTACGCCTGATAGAAAACACTCAAACGTACAGTAGAGCTCTACGTTTGAAAATGTGTTAGCTCAGTGCTAATTTACATTGGATGTACCTTACACATGCTACTGATTTACATTTTTACGTGGCGATTTCAACACCTCTAAATTTGGGCATGAAAATTACAACTAAGATGCACATTACAATCAAACAGCTGGTGTGTAATAAGTACAATACTTACTGTATAAAGACTTTGTAAAGAGCAACAAAAGACTAGATTCAGCTTAATGGCAAAGACTACTCCCTGACTAGGAAACACACCGCCTATACACTACTGCCATCTAACTTCTTAGAATTACAACGGCATGCTTGTTACACCAGGTCGTGCCTTATATTGAGTTTCTTGATGTTTTTCCATGTTTAAGGTTGAGTTCCTGTCCTGCGCACATATTTTGTAGTTCCACTTCTTTTTTGAGTGTCCTGCAGCAGCTTCATTTTGTCTCCCAGCAAACCTGTTTTGAGTTTAGTCTTTTCTATGTAAGGCCAGCTGGTGCTGCAGTATTGGTTGTGAGATTGTTGCTGTAGATGCATGTATGCTGTTGAACGCTGTTCTCAGGTTTAAGGCTTCCAAGTAAGTTTGTTCCCGTGTAGTCTTAGCTTTTTTTGTGCATTCTCAAATGCAAAACTGCCTCTGTGTTTTTTGTCTTTGTCTATATTAAATACCTTGTGCCCGCACGCTGCCCCCTGCTATCTTCTGCATAATGGATCACAATCATCGCTATCACGGGACCCAAGTATGACACAAAGTCAATCAATCAATCAATCGATGTTTACTTATATAGCCCTAAATCACGAGTGTCTCAAAGGGCTGCACAAGCCACAACAACATCCTCGGCTCAGATCCCACATCAGGGCAAGGAAAAACTCAACCCAATGGGAGAAGTCTACTTTGTAATACTCGCAAGTGAGACTGAGAAATGTAAGAAAAGAAGATATAAAGACTGGACAGCACAGTTATCTTTATCAGCTTACTGTTCGATGAAAATATGTGATTAGATATTTAACACATGAACACACAGAAGTACGGAAAATTGGTCTTGTGTACCGGTATCAATTCTTAGATACCAGTAAGGCTGCAGCTAACGATTATTTTTCTATCGATTAATCTATAGATTATTTTTTTCGATTAATCGGTTAATCTATAGATTATTTTTTCGATTAATCTATAGATTATTTTTCCTTTTACCGATTATTTTTTTATTCAAAATGAAGATGAAAAAATAAATGTAGGCCAGTTTTTTCGAAAGGCATGGCTTTTATTTACAAAAAAAAAGAAGTATGGCCACTCAGTCAACATTGACAACAACATGACTAAATATTCTGTAACAATGTAAACATTTAAAACTTTTAACCTTTAACAAAATTAAAAGTAGCTTATTTGCTTTTTAATGTGCAAATATAAAAGTCAACATCCAGTGCAAATCTTAATATTCTGCAATAGTATAAGCATTTCAAAAGTAAAAGTATTGCTTATTTTGCTTTAAAATGTGCAAAAATAAAGATAAACATCCAATACAAAAAAGTGTAAAACGAAATATTCTGTAACAACAGTGTAAACATTTCAACAAAAGTGAAAGTATTGCTTATTTGCTAAAATGTGCAAAAATAAAGATAAACATCCAATACAAAAAAGTGCCAATCTAAATATTCTGGAGCACTGTAAACATTAAGTATTGCTTTTAAAATGTGCAAAATAAACATCCAGTCCAACACAGTACACAATAACCAATTCTACTCATTCCAGTGAGTGACTAACAGTTGTAATGAAGAAAGGTTAGCATGTCTACATGCTCTGCTTCTTTTGTTGTTTACAATATTCCCAGCAGCTGAAAATAGGCGCTCAGAAGGGGTCGATGTGGCTGGAACTGAGAGGTAATTAGCTTTCACCTCAAGCCAGGACTGCGAGTGAGCTGAGCTGCAGTTTAAGTTTCTAGAAGGTCAACGGGCTCATAGTGATGTTACTAGTAGTTGACTGGGAGGTGTTTATTATCATTTGGGGAGAGTCCGCTGCCTGATGCTCACCTGCTAAACACCTATCTGCTCCACGCTGAAGCGCTGACTACATGCGCTCTGAATACGCACTGCTGATTGGCTGATAATGCTTCGTGTGTACCAATCAGATGGTTGTGTGGGTGGGACAATGCTGCGTGCTGAGACAGAGGCAGGAGCGAAGCAGCTTGTTAAGACTTTAGAAGCTAAAGTTAGCTTTAGCTTAGGAACTCGTTCGGTACACCCCCGTACCGAACCGAAAGCCCCGTACCGAAACGGTTCAATACAAAACACGTACCGTTACACCCCTAGCAGATACAAATGACACATTCATGTTTTTGTGTAATGATGACAACGTATGCTCACGCGGACGATTGACTAGTTGATGGTTGATGGTTTTCTTTTCAAATGTTCGTTCATAGCCGTTGTGCTGCTATGATAGGCCATTTACGCTCGACACAGTGTGCATTCAACAACATTATTAGGCTGTGTATTGAAATACTTCCACACTTTTGACGACTTTTGGCGTGATTTTTCCCCCTCGCTCGCACCGCTCGCATCGTCTGCTTTGATCGTCTGCTTTGCGCTTCGCCATGACGGTAGTGTGACGTAAATATGTGACGCGTCGACGCACAAAAACGTCGTCGACGTATTTACGTAACCGATGACGTCGACTACGTCGACGCGTCGTTTCAGCCTTAGATACCAGGAATTGAAAATTGAAATTGAAAAACTGTATCAATTCAAATGACAAAGATACTCATCCCTAATGAGGGGTAGGTAATATGTTTAAGTGCTGTGTCATTTCTTTATCAATATTTTAGAAGCTTTTATTGGTTCACAAGTGAGGTGAAAAACAACACCAAAAAAATAAAAGACGTCCATCAGTTGATGGCCAGTCCACCCCAGTACACAGCAACACTGTTAAACCGAGACCATGGCATCCCCAAATAATCCAGACAGAGAAACTGTCTCACTGTCTGTGCTGACTGCATGTTTAAGGGAAGGACATGTGGTGCGTTCGGTGGAAAATCCAATATATATGAGCGCTAACTTGGTCAAATGAATTTAACGTTATCCATCTCAGAATTGCAGGCCACAAACATGCAGGGAACATAAAGAGCAGATACAGAAAATGTGCGGCACTTGTTCTCGGCGTCCACTACGCCATTGCTCGTCACCACCAAGAGGAACATTTTATTTATTTGGGGGTGTGTAATGTGTAAACAGGACAATAAGTTTGTATTGTATTGAAATCAATCCACCGCCTACTTTGTGATAGATGCTACAATGGCCACTGACAGCCAGTGATGGGCAGTAACAAGCTACATGCCGCTAAGCTACGTAGCTTAACTACATTTTCGAGTAGCTTGGCGGTGGCTTAGCTACTTTTTTTTTAATGAGTAGCTTTTCCTGTAGCTTAGCTACTTTTAGACCCATGTAGCTTGCAGACCCTTGTAGCTTTGATGTAAGCTACAAGGGTCTGCAAGCTACATGGGTCTAAAAGTAGCTAAAAGAGAGAAAATGGACTGCGAATCTCGACCAAAATAAAAGATTAGGGCGAAACATTACAGACTGGCCAATCAGAGGCAAGATAAGGCGGATCATCAAGACCAGTAAGCAAAATCATTACATGCAGTCATGTTACATGACGTTGATGGAGTTAGAGACAGAGGGACGCTTCAAGCTGACCACTCAAAAAAAAATATATATATATATATATACTTGAAAATGGCAGAGCAATTTTCTTCTGCAGATTCGATTTTTCCTTCAGTGATGAAAGCCATATTTAGACAAATGTATGCGTTTAGAGAAAACAATGCCCCAAACCAGAGGTCGGGAACCTTTTTGGCTGAGAGAGCAATGAAAGCCAAATATTTTAAAATGTATTTCTGTGAGAGGCATATAGTATTTTTTAACACTGAATACAACTAAATGCGTTCATTTTTAAGTAAGACCAACATTTTTTGAGTATAATAAGTCTCTTATTATTTTTAATAACATTGTTATTCTGAAGCTAACCAATAATAAATAAAATACCTCTTACCATTAATGCGACTTCTTGAACATGTGCGGTAGAAAACAGATGGATGAATTAATATGCATGAGAATGTTTTATATTTTGAACGTTATTTTTAACACTGTGATTACCAGTGAATTATTCATTACTTATCGTGTTAAGCAATGTCAGATAAGATTTATCTGAGAGCCAGATGCAGTCATCAAAAGAGCCACATCTGGCTCGAGAGCCATAGGTTCCCTACCCCTGCCCCAAACCTTAGTTTTTAGTGGTTTTCTCTGTAAACCAAAATCATAACTGCTGTCTTTATCTAAGGTGTCCAACACAAATTTAGGAACACACATTAGGTGAGTTGAGTTCATGAAAAGTTTTCCTGCACATAACCATTACCATCTGTTCCCAAACAACACACAAGTCATTGTTTTGTTCTGTCAAGATATATATATATATAGATTGTTTTTTTTTACTGTAGGCAGAGAAAATGAATAACATTATAGGGATGGGCCAAAGAAAAGTAAACAAATACATACAGTGGGGGTGTGGGGACCCGTAGAGGTAATTGTAGGGTGTCCCCAGCTAAATGACAAATAGTTACAGTAGAGAAAGGATTCATCTGGCCCTATTCCTGTGTGGATCTTGCGTGAGAGGAAGAGGGGGTTATCATCTTGCAATGCAGTCTGCTGAAAATGATGGACAGCGCCTGACGCTGTGGTCAAAGATGGAATTGCCACAAAACACATTATAAGATATGCAACACCGTGACGAATGGGGCCATATGAATCCCCTTCCTACCTTGATAGTATGGACCCTCATTGCGTCCATTTGTACACTCTCAGTTACGTTAACATTGATATTATAAATGTGGGCCCATAGATATAAATGCTGTTAATTGTAGCTTTGATGTTGCAAGCTACTTTTGCCTTGTAGCTTGTAGTGTAGCTTGCTACAATTCTCCGGGGAATAGCTTCCCTTGTAGCTTAGCTACATTTATTTGAGAGTAAATAGTTTCTTAGCTTGCTACATTTTCCAAGTAGCTTGTCCATCACTGCTGACAGGATTGTTCTGTTTTTGGGAGAGTTGGTGAATGTGTAATGCGTGAAAGCGAATGTTGAAAATGCCGGGACCAGAGTGTGAAGTTCAATATTCAGACTCGCTTCTCACATCCTGTTGTGTTGAAAGCAATTGGGTGCTATTTCTGTGGGATCTCTGTAAAGATGCTGCAGTTGCACTGACTGGACTTTTTTTAATGGGACAGTGAGCCAGTAGCAGACAGAAGTACGGCGTGTCTTCTTCTAACCTTGTGCTGGTCGTGGTGTCCCTGAGGTGTGCCGTGGAAGTACATTCGAGTGAGTCAGCATTCTGCAGCTTGGCACTGATGTCTATTACCATAATGATGACTCAGTCCTTTCCTTTACCACACCGTCCTGTCCTATCCTGACCTAATCCTATCCTATTGCCGTGCTTACTGTACATGCTCTCTGGTTTCTACACTGGTGTCACCTTAAGCCTTGTGGTTCTTTGGCCTTTGCTGGAATTTGACAAACGAAGCGTGTCAATTTGTGACAAGGTGTCATTGAGTTTTTCTAGGCCACCATTTATTTCTCTCATCATGCCTACAATCAGCTCCTGTTCGGAGGCTGAAAATAGAGTGTGCTGTTCCGCAGTAGCTCCAGGTCAACAAACCACCCTCTAACTTGCTTAAAGTTTGTTCTGCCGTGACTGCATTAACATGCCATGGAGCTCTTTTTGTTTTGTTGTTGGATCAGATAACGGTCTTAATTTCCTCTGCTCTCTTCACTTGGTGAGAAATGATGCACACTTCTAACAAAGAAAGACCGAAGCCAATAAATGCAAATCCAATCAACTGCCTCTGGATCTTAGTTTTATTTCATTTGTGTTGACCACAGTAGATAAAGAGTTATACATTTTAACAATGCCTCTTTGAAAACCCGCCATCCAAAGCACAAGCTATCAATAATGCTATTTTTGTTCCATGTTCCCCTCCAAAACAATTACACAAGCCTGTCATCCGCAGTGGCTGCGTCTGAAAGGTGCAATTTAAACATCCCGTAGTCATGTCAAACTGTCAAAACGTTAAATATAGCCTTCTGATTTGTTTTGAAAAATAAAACAGCGCAGGACGGATTAAAGTGCATCATCTTTAGCAAGATTAATGTGTTTCCTTTTGACACACCAAAGCCTCTTTACTAGTTAGTAATAATAGAATGAGGGAAACATACACAAGATGATTTAGGGCCTGATCTCGGAGGATCCCAAGTAAGTGCTAAATAGTGTGTGCAAACTAGAAAATAGTTTGTACTATTAGTGGGCGTGTTGCGGGTGACTGTGTGTACAACTGATAAAAAGTGCAAAAGTGGTGCAGACCGCCCGCTTTAAATGAGGTTTTGTATTTTCCATACGGGCTGTTTGTTTATTTGAAAAGCATCCCCGTTAGCTGATGTTATGACAGTCAGCTGGACTTACTGGGGTCCACACAAAACATTACATACGACGAAACAATTCAGAAACATTGCAAAACACACATTAAAAAAATAAACTACAAGATTGAACAAGTGTTGACATTATAATTCATCAATATATGTTTAAAATATGCAAAATAAGGGATTCAATTGTATCAATCAGATTGAGAAATCAACGAAATGATACATGAAATAACACTCATTGATTTTCTTAAAGGTTGTTCCCTCAACTATGGTATTTTCCATTCCAGTAAATACATGTGTACTCTTTTCTTAAAGACTGACTTAACTTTTATTAGACAAATATGGAGTGGGAAATTATTCCAATAAGCAATGGCTCTATAAAATTCAGTTTTTTTTCTTTGAGTTTGTCTTTGAACTAAGTATGACAACATAGCAAAAGGGACTCAAACCAGATTGATAATCATATCCGGAAAGCCGGCCAAACTATTGGCACGCAGTTGGAGGCGTTTGTGTCAGTGAGGGATAGGAGGTCACTGGACAAACTGCTGGCCATCATGGACAATCCTGCCCATCCACTCCACCTGACAATTAAGGGACAGCGGAGTTCATACTCCAACAGGCTCCTTCAACTTCCTTCCCGCACTGTGCGATTCAAGAACTCCTTCATTCCACACTCCATCCAGCTGTATAATCACTCGCCATACAGCAATAGATGACATCTGCCTATTACCTGACACCTGACATGTTAGCTACTTCTCTTTGTTTATAATGTCTATTTTCTATTTCCTGCTGGACCTACTCTCTATTTTATGCTGCTGCTGTCATATAGACTGTATATACTGTAATATTGTACATGGTCATTGGTTTATATTGTATATATGTTATAGACATAATATATCTGTATATAAATTACTCTGTACACATATTATGTATATATTCGTATATATGTTAGATTTTTTTTATAGCTATATTAGTCTATTTATACCTGCATTGTCCTTTCCATCAGTGTAATTGAGCTACTGTGTTGAACAATTTCCCTTGTGGATCATTAAAGTTTGTCTAAGTCTAAGTCTGACATGACTGTTAACAGCAGATCTTGTGTTGTGATTATGTGCATCAATACAATAGTCAATCGGGTCAAACAAAAATGAGGGTATTTTTGAGTTAATAACACAACATGGCTGTTACCATGGAGACACTCATTTCCCTACAACTGTATGGTATCTTATGGTCCAACCTGTGGTGTTGTGTCATGTTGTTGACATGCAGCACACTAATATAAAGGTACCAAATTGTCTGGGCTATACTAAAGTGCAATCTAAAATAAATAATGTACTTTGTATATACAGTATGTGTGTTAGTAATTGCTATGAAGTGTAAAGGGGGTAGGATTCAATAAGCCTTGCGGTTTCCTACTACTTTTTAGACATGTTGTAAAGAGAAATGGAAAATACATGTGATGTATTATATTGTAACTGTATACATGGTCGAAACAAACTTCAACAAACCAACCTACTTTTAGCACACTTAAGGTGAGCTCGCTGAGGAGCTGTGTTTTTGTGATGATGCGGAATGATCCATGTAGCAATGAAATGCATATTACCAAAAGTTTTCTCATGTAGGAGAAATATTATATTGATATATCTTGTAAATGAAAAAACGCCAGCTGATACCAAAAATATAAATTGTATTTGTTTTAATAAGCCTCTTAAGTCATCCAGCAGCTATATAATTATAAAATGGCATCCTAATTATGTGTAAGTATATTTTTTATTTTTGACAGCCCAAATATGTTTGCACATACACAGACGCAACATTCTTTCTCAATTGTCTGTTTTCGCAGCGCGATCTCCTCCTTTCTTGCAGCCATTTAGGTGTAATTGTGCCTGTTTGCAGGAACATTCCAGGCATACCAAATATAGATGCAAAATAGGGCCAGCGGAACAGTTTCAGTTTTGATAAATGACATTGCAAGTTCTAAATGATTATATTTGCCTTTACTCCTCCCAGTATTGTGGGTTTTCTAATAATCCTTTTATATTCTGCATACACCGTATTTTCCGGACTATAAGCCGCTACTTTTTTCCCAAGCTTTGGACCCTGCGGTTTAAACAAAGATGTGGCTTATATATGGATTTTCCTTCGGCTAAATTATGGAGTGGATTAAGCAAATAAATCAAACAATGTACTAAAATGCTCCACTTTAAAAAACTGTTCAAACTCAAAGTGTTTACAAAGTACAAGGCAGAAGAATCCTGACAAACATCTTGAACCTTATTAAAAATGAACTAAATCATTGTTCATCTCTTAAAGGATGAATAAAGACATCAATGACTTTTCTGTTTTGTTTGATCAGCCGTTTTACTGCCGTCTTACAGGCACCGTTTGCAAACAATTAAGGTATGTAAATAAACATTTACAAAAACTTTCAATGTAAATATCTCATTCCACAATGTACCAGTATATATCTGTGTCTTACAGTTTGGGGGGCTCATATATGAAACAAAATTCCTTCTAAAATTTAGTGGGTGCGGCTTTTAGTTCAGAAAAATACGGTACATGAAGACATCCGTCCATCCAACCATTTTCTACCGCTTGTCCCTTTTGGGGTCGCGGGGGGTGCTGGAGCCTATCTCAGCTGCATTCAGGCGATAGGCGGGGTACACCCTGGACAAGTCGCCACCTCATCGCAGTACATGAAGACAGCCACGCTAAATTATATGTTGCTCATTTAAGAGATGCAATCCTCTGCACAGAAGCTGAGTAGATCAGCTTTGCATGTGCTATCAAGTTTGCACTGGTTTAATACACGCAAACCTTCAGTAGATCAGGGGCCGTACTTATCAAGCTTCTAAGAATTACTCCTAAGAAGTCTGCTAAGAGTTGACTTAAGAGTAAATAAATTCTTTGCTGAAAGCTGCACTTAAAAGTTAGTTATCAAGCGTCTTACTCACACTTTCAGCGAAGTGTAGGACTGAATCTTAAGTGTCACACTCAGAGCTGAATTACGACATTACTATGTGCCGTAAACGGAATTTTAGGTGACGTCATTTCTGTGTCCATAGAAATGAACAATCACGGAAGGGAATCCGTTGTCTAAGAATAAAGAAATATCTTGGAAATATTTAAGTGGACAATGGGAGTGTATATTTTGACAATAAACTGCAAAATAATACAAAACAAACTAGTCCCCGCCGGCACTCACGCTACCGCTCCCTCTCTTCTATCGCCCACACACTCACTGACGTCACTCACCTCACGGCCACACACATACGCTACTGTCATAACATTTTCTTTCCAATTCATTAATTAGGCAACTAATTTGAAACTGGTGTGGGTGGCTCTATATATACTAGCCCACTGCAGACACATGCAGAAATCAACAAGGAATAGAAAAGTATTAAATCTGTGACAAAAATAATATCCGCTCTGTCTAAACGATACCGTTTGATCAGCTGCTCGTCATCAAAAAAAAAACAACATTGTTCCGTTCCCTGAACGTTCGCGCACGTCTCTCTCGCCTCAGTGCCATCCCCTGCTGGCAACTCCTAACCACTTAAGACACCTCTGAAGGTCTCTTAAATATTGTGGAGAGTAGGAGTGATTCTTAGACTTAAGAACGTTGATAAAAAGCTTTTATTCTTAAGTTTGAGAGTAGGACTAAATTTCGCAAATTCTCAGGACTTAAGTGTAAAATGGCACTCTAAGAAGCTTGATAAGTACGGCCCCAGGCCCTTAAAAATATGTTTTAAGAAAAACATTTTATAGAGAGTAATTATATCTGTATATAAAATGTATATGTACGTTTGTATATAACAATAATGGGAAATACATATAAATGACAAATTAAATGGATAAACAAACATTTAACATTACTTTGACTTTTTATTGAAGACATTATTGGTGAAGATTGCACCTTTTTTTTTTTTTTTTTAATTCAATACTGGTTTTCACCTTGTTTTGCTGGCACGTGAGGTGCATCCAAGAATGCACGGACAACAGTTGTGTGCTCGCTTGGGATAGGTATCGTTTACGTTTTAATCTATACTAGTACCAAATTGGTATTTTAAAAATGGTGCCAGTGCTTAAGTGGCGTTTAAAAAATAAAACACTTGCACATTTTATTTTATTTTTAAAGTGCCTTTTTTATTTTTATGAAATCTAATGACATTCAAGTTGAACAGATTATTAATTGAAATACTTCAATAGAATAAATTGAATGATAACTATATGTGAAACATTCAAAAATATAAAATCAAATCCACAACAAATTGTCATAATTATTTCAGCGATGTGGCACATAGAGAACGTGCAAAAAAACAATGTCATTTTTGTATTTTTTTATAAAACAAATATCAAAACGACCTCCCCATACTTGACTTTTTAGTATGCCGCCCATGGTGGAAAAAGTTTAAACACTCCTGATCTAAAATATTAGAAGCGCTCCAAAAATATATGTATATATACTTAAAATATAAACAAAGTTTATCTGAGGGCGTTCAATCGTTTGCAACTGGACTGCGATTGAACGCCCTGAGATGACAACGACCTGGATGAATGGGAACCTTCATAGGTAAACAAAGTTTAGTTAGTTAATTAAAAAATAAAGTAATACTAACTTATGAATTAATTTTATTATTAATTAGAAAAATTACAACAACAATAATAAACACTGTTAAATATGTAACTGAGCATTAATGTATTTGTACATGCAGAATTTTTGACACTAGATAATGCAGTTACACAATCATATTATTATTTTTATTCTATTCTTACAGGGGGGAAAAAAAAAGACAATTAAAAAAATATATATATTAAAAAATCGCTAAAATGTTCTCACTAATAATTAATAATGATATACCAAAATACAGAGATGTCACAAAGTTATGTCTTTAAATAAATATTTAAGTTACATTAAAAAAATAGTAGTATGGCCCCGGCTTACTTTGACTTTAGAGTGTATGACCTTGTTAGAAAAAGTTTTAACATCCATGAACTAAAGCATTAAAAGTAGGGCTGGGCAACGATTAAAAATTTTAATCATAATTAAACGCACTATTTCTCTGATTAATCACGATTAACTGCATTGTATACGCAAAACCCAATAATGAATTAAAAAGTAGTGTGTAGTGCACCTTTATTGGAATATTGTCCCATATGAACAAAAGCGCCAAAACATTTGTTCTGCAAACACAATTTAAATCAGTACTTGTTAAACAGTAGCGGTTAAATAGCATTTTTATGAAAATCAACTCAAAAAATGTCAACACAAACATTCAAGTTTATTGCCACTGCCAGGGTATTTAAGTTATCCTGTTTGTTATGGAAAATAAATATAATATACATACAAATCACTGAGCCACAATCATAACATCCGAACAGGCAATTTCTGAGGTAACAGCAGAAACATTTTCCTCTATTTCCTTTCCATAATGCCTCTCCTCTGTTTTCATTATAGACAGAACATGTGAATGCAGCACCCATTTTTCATCAATATAATGCACTGTAACTCTGAGGTAATTATGCTTACCGATTGATGTCCAGTAGTCCCCACTGAGAGCAACTACAGCTGCACGTTGTAAAGTTGTCACTTTTACAGTCCTCTCCTTTTCAAACAAGTCGTGTATTCTTGGTGCGTCTTGATGGCGGCTCATACGTGCTGTCACTTGTTGCGATGGCGGGCGTGTTCCACAACACTAATGGGCCTACAGTCTGTAACTATCCACTTGGCTATGGCATTTGTTAGCTTCTCTAGCTCTCGTTTATCTATACTTCTACCGCACGCTGCATTTAAAGTAGTCGGCCGAAGCCTGGCTCCACTTCCTGCTTTGTTGAATGGTTTGCTCGCATCGACAGTGTGCTTCGCGTTCAGGTGATATTTTAGACTGGAAGTACTCCTGTGATAAGAAAATTCAGCTTGGCAGTGGCTACAAACGACTTTGCTTCTGTCAATTCCGCCGCCTAGAAGTACTTTATAATGAAAATGACCCTGTAAAAGTTCTGTTGAGTTACCCTTCTACTCCATGCTTGTTTTGTTTTCTTCCGCGTTCTCTTTCCTTTTCCGCAGGAGCCAGCAATAGGCGTTAACAAAATAAAAGCATGTAAAAAAAACATACGCAATAACAAGCGATAAAATATTTGTCGGCGTTAATAGATTGATGGGTTGACTCAAAATTAACGCATTAACTTGCCCACCCCTAATTAAAAGTATCAATATCTTGATTTGAGAATCGATATTAGAGCGTTGAGATCTGGTATTGGCAGTATCGATATTTCAGTATCGGTCCGCACTTGTGTTATGTTTGGCGGTACAATAACAGTGACTACATATGAGAACCAGGACAAACTTTTAAATTTAGTATAACAATATATTATAAAAAAGTGTAGAAAAGGTTGGAAAATCAGGACTATAGTCCTTGAAAATATGAATAAGATGTTTTACAATAATTGGGTTTACCTTTTACCAATTGCTGTCCTTTCCTTGACCTCCTCCCCAAATGATTTGGAACCTTCTGGTTGGCGTCTGCTGTTCATGCTCTTCCTAAGTGTATCCCGCTGCTCAGATAATGCTGGCACATTATCTAAGCAGCCGCTCTCAAACCTCCTTCTACTAATCTGCTTATCAGACACTGATAGTCTCACTTTCAATGGGCTCCATTAATGGCAGCTATTCAAACAAAGGTCTTTTTTTTTGCACAGTAACACTCAGCAATGGGGTACAGAAAAATGGAGCGAATGAGTATCTCTATAACAGCTTATTCAATAACCTTCAAATGTAATGTTTCATGTGGGAATCATATGTTTTAGAAAGGGGTATAATATGGATTACAACATGTACACACGTATGTGAAATTATGAGAGATGTAACGATTCATTTTAACAATGATTCAATTTGAATCATAATTTCATGTTGCCAATACAGCTCAGGGACGATATTAATTTATTTAGGACAACACGATCCACGAAATGATTCAGTGAGTTGACATAGATTCAGTAACTTTTTAGCAAACTAAATCAGGTGAAATTTCCTCTATTCCTGTTATCTATTGTAAGGGAATTAGGCATCAATTAATTATGGATACCAACAAACAAGTAAACAACAATTAATGGCCAATACATTCACATCTTATTTGAATAAAGTGTAACGCAGGGGTTCTGAACCTTTTTGACCCCGGGGCCCAACTTTTTTACAACAGAGCGCCCCTGGCCCACTCAAATATCATACTTGCCAACCTTGAGACCTCCAATATCGGGAGGTGGGGGGGCGGGGGGGTTATTTACAGCTAGAATTCACCAACTCGAGTATTTCATATATATATATATATATATATATATATATATATATATATATATATATATATATATATATATATATATATATATATATATATATATATATATATATTTTATTTACATAGAAAAAAGAAAAAAAATACTTGAATTTCAGTGTTCCGTTGGCTATCCATTAGATGGCAGTATTGTCCTGTTTAACTTCTCCGTTCATTGGGCAGGCAAGCTGTTTATATTGTGGGGAAGCGGACGTGAGAACAGGCTGTCCCCACTCAGTCTCAGGTCCGCATTGAGCTGGAGGGGGCTTGGCCTCCAGCTCCGGCTGAATACCGGGAGTTTGTCGGGAGAAAATCTCTGCCGGGAGGTTGTCGGGAGAGGCGCTGAATACCGGGATTCTCCCGCTAAAAATGGGAGGGTTGGCAAGTATGCAAATATTAACACAGAATTAGTAAACTTCCTATTAATTGTATTGATTTTCAATAATTATATCTAACCTAATTACAGTTCAACAAGATAAACCTTGTTGACTGATATGAAAGCATGTGTTAATCACAAATGTTATGATCAAGGCTTAGGTCAGGCTGACTACAAAAATAAATACTAATAAAAATAATATATATATTTAGATTTAAGATTCAGATTTGGGCCCTATTGTGATGTTACAGTCCAGCTAATTTACATGACAGAAATGTTTTGCTCATGACTCGGAAGCTTCGTGGGTGAAGAGTGGGAATTTCTCATAAAGGAACCACGTCACGTCAGAGTTGAATGCTAAACTGAGCTGTGGTGGTGTTGGGCGCACAGAGTGTCACACATTATTACATCACCACCTAGCCACAGCCAGTGTGGGTTCATTTTATTTGCGTTACGTTCCTGTCAGGACAAACAGTGGCTCATTTGCACGAGAAAAGAAAGCCTGCCTACACAGGGTGTTTAAATATGCATACTGTAAATTTGTGATCATTGGGGTAATTTGATCGCAGAATGTCACCAACTTGTTTTCAAGACAAAATTAAGCCTAAAAAAGCTGTGAGAGATAGCTGTGAGAGATAGTTGTGGATGTTGACGGGCCCATTTAGAACAACAGGGGATAATGAAACTGTCTTCATAGGTTCATGCAAATCTACAGTGCTTCCGGAAAATAGTCACAGCGCTTCACTTTTTCCACATTTTGTTACGCTACATTCTTATTCCAAAATGGAATACATTTATTTTTGTCCTCAAAACTTCTACAGACAATACCCCATAATTAAAATTTTTTTTTTTTTTTTTTTTAATTTTCTTTTGCCAACTTACTACTGTAGTGGAAAGTCCAGGTTGTCAATGAGAACCAAAGTAGATTTAACACAAGAGTTTTATTTTACTCATAATCAAATGGTACAATGGTTGGGTTGAGTTGTCTAGCACACAGAAAGTTTCCCCCCCGGGCGCGCCCGTCACCATGAAAAAGAAGATGGTGCCCAAAACACTCTCTTCGTTTGGCTTTATCCCTTTCTTATCTCTCTTGTTAGTGCGTCAATGTCTTATTTTGTTTTCCCTATCTGTTCCATAGCAACTCGAATCTTCTAGACAGTCAACACATTCAGTTAGACAGGTTGGCATGACTTAAAGTTCACTTTTGTCCCACAGAAGAGGAAGAGAAATCAAAATGAGCATACATTTTTGACAGACTTGAACTATAGGTCAAAGGTCAGAAATTCTACTACATACATACTAATGCACGCGTGCTTTGTGGAATCGGCCGTCTCATAACACACACACGCAGGTCATTCTTACTCATATAATGGCGATTAACCCATTCAGCGGAGCAAATCCTGCTTTTCCTTCCTGACCAACACGGATAACAGCCTAAGGCGCTGTAGAATTACCAGGAATCACCCTTCAATTTCTACAGTACATCGTGTCTGGTCAGTCCATATAGTTTCACCAAGGCTCTACCATATGGAGCCCTTACTCTATCCATCTATACTGCAGCAAATTTCCAAATTCGTGACAACTTGGCTCAGTTAAACTCCTTTACCGGAGTCACTGAACGATCACCTTATATCAGGCTTTTTACCCGGCTGCAGCTTCCACATAGACAGATACGTAGGACCTTCATAGACGTCATAAATTTGTGTGGGCCAAATGTCACATCAGTTTAGCCAACCTTGCCTTAAATTTCGCTGTGTCCAACTCCGGCTAACCATGTACTTGCAGAAAAGAAATTTTTCGTCTCACATCGTCTATGCTTCTACACTCCAAACCACCAAAATTCTATCAACAATCCCCATTTGTTAAAAACAAGAGATTACAAGTTTTCAACAAACACACAGACAAATGATCACATATAATACAACTCAAACCAACCAACACATGCCTCAGTCTAGGTTGTTTTTGGAGAACTATCTTTTATGAAAAAAAAATTCAGTTTTTATCTTACCGATCCCGTTTCTCTTCAGACAGACAACTTTTACACAATAAGCAAAATAGCTTACCTTTTATTAGATGCGCGCGTGCAAGCGTTGTCTGCCTGAGAGAGAAGCCGGATCGGATGTTGACTTGCAGAGTTCTGGACCATCCTAGTTCGTGACGCCAATTTTGTAGTGGAAAGTCCAGGTTGTCAATGAGAACCAAAGTAGATTTAACACAAGAGTTTTATTTTACTCATAATCAAATGGTACAATGGTTGGGTTGAGTTGTCTAGCACACAGAAAGTTTCCCCCCCGGGCGCGCCCGTCACCATGAAAAAGAAGATGGTGCCCAAAACACTCTCTTCGTTTGGCTTTATCCCTTTCTTATCTCTCTTGTTAGTGCGTCAATGTCTTATTTTGTTTTCCCTATCTGTTCCATAGCAACTCGAATCTTCTAGACAGTCAACACATTCACTAGACAGGTTGGCATGACTTAAAGTTCACTTTTGTCCCACAGAAGAGGAAGAGAAATCAAAATGAGCATACATTTTTGACAGACATGAACTATAGGTCAAAGGTCAGAAATTCTACTACACTACGAATTAAAATAAAAACATCATATGTACATAAATATTCACAGCCTTTGCCCAATACTTTGTTAATGCATTTTGTCATCAATTACAATGCCACAAGCTTGGCACAGAGACATCTTGGATAAAAACCAACTGTTCTCATCCAACCTGATGGAGCTTGAGAGGTGCTGCAAAGAGGAATGGGCAAAGAGGAATGGGTGAAACTGCCCAAATATAGGTGTGCCAAGATTGTGGCACCATATTCAAACAGATTTAAGGTTGTAATTGCTGTCCAAGGTGCATTAACAAAGTATCGGTATTTGCATAAAAATAAAAATAAACTTCACATTGTAATTATGGGGTATTGTGTGTAGAATTTTGAGGACAACAATGAATGTATTCCATTTTGGAATAATGCTGTAACATAACAAAATGTGGAAAAAGTGAAGCGCTGTGAATACTTTCCGGATGCACTGTACACTGTGCGCAAGGCGCGCAACAATTTGTTGACATTATAGGGATGGCCTACAATCTATACCGCCATATACTGTATTTTAGAGCAGTCTTCTTCAACCACTGTGCTGCGGCACACTAGTGTGCCGTGAGATACAGTCTGGTGTGCCGTGGGAGATTATCTAATTTTACCTATTTGGGTTAAAATGTTTTTTGCAAACCAGTAATTATAGTCTGCAAATGATGTGTTGTTGTTCAGTGTCGGTGCTGTCTAGAGCTCTGCAGAGTAACCGTGTAATACTCTTCCATATCAGTAGGTGGCAGCCGGTAGCTAATTGCTTTGTAGATGTTCGAAACAGCGGGAGGCAATGTGCAGGTAAAAATGTGTCTAATGCTTAAACCAAAAATAAACAAAAGGTGAGTGCCCCAAAGAAAAGGCATTGAAGCTTAGGGAAGGCTATGCAGAACGACGGCGTCCACAATGTACGTCCGAACATGACATGACAATCAACAATGTCCCCACAGAAGGATAAAAACAACTGAAATATTCTTGATTGCTAAAACAAAGTAGATGCGGGAAATATCGCTCAAAGGAAGACATGAAACTGCTACAGGAAAATACCAAAAAAAGAGAAAAAGCCACCAAAATAGGAGCGCAAGACAAGAACTAAAACACTACACACAGGAAAACCGCAAAAAAGTCAAAATAAGTCAGGGGGTGATGTGACAGGTGGTGACAGTACACCTACTTTGAGACAAGAGCTATATTGATGCATGGTTGGGTATGGTTTAAAGTCATACCCAATAATTGTGACAACGACTTTTTCCTGTCAACTGAGTTTCGTTTTTTAATGATTTCTGCTGGTGGTGGGCCTCCGTATTTTTTCAACGCAAAAAATGTGCCTTGGCTCAAAAAAGGTTGAAAAACACTGTTTTAGAGCTTCTTACAATAACGATATATATTGTGATATATAGTTTGGCATATAAATGATAAAACAAGTTACAAAGGATCCATATTTGGCTGCTGATGTATGCGGTAACATAACGTCATATCCAGTTGTATTATTTTTTTCAAATAATACAATTCTGTTGTTTGATACTTTACATTAGTTTTGGGCGATGCTACAAATTTGGGTATTAATCAGATACCAAGTAGTTACAGGGACAGTATTGGTCATAACAAAGCTGATATGAAAACTGTCAGGATCATCTTTGGGCCTGATCTATCAAAGGTTTGTGTGCATTAAAACTAGGGCTGTCAAATGTTGTTATTGTTTTTTTAAATCAGATTAATCACATTCTTCAACTGTGATCAATCATGATTAATCACAGGTTTTTATGTGCTTGCATACATAAAGTTCGCTTGAGAACATACCCCAATATTTGCATACAAATACAATTTGGTAGTAATTTTTTTAATGCTTTACTGAATTGCAAGTCATTGATTTGCTCAAAACTTGGTGACAAAAGGTATAGTAAGAATTAGGTGTGTTACGGCTCAGACTCCTGCCCCCTCTCATCCATATGTGCGCTCCAGTGAGCGCGCCTCTGGACACGCCCTCACGGGCGTTCCCCTCCAGCTGCAGCCGTGCCTCCACGCGCATGCAGGCAATCTACAATCAATACACCACTACTCTTAAGCCGGCGCAACCTTCGTTCCAGTGCCAGAACGTAGCTACATGTTGCAGTACTGTAAGCCCACACGTCTTTAGCTCTCTCTCCGTGTACTTCAGCCCTTGTGCTCACCTGTCCTTGTCTTTTCCCTTGTTCCCTCAGAATACCCTCCATCGCCTTGGAAGTGAGCTGTGCGCCTCACTTACCTGGACCCCCTCTAGATTGTGACTGCCTCCCTCGATCCTCGACCCCCGCTTTGGACACAGACCTTTTTCTGCCTAGCCCCTTTGGACTTGTCTGCTTCCTCACTCAACACATACCTTCAACAATCCCTGGTAACAATCAGTTAGACACAACACATAGTCACCCCATACTTCTTTGGTTTAATTACACACTCAACTTCCTTGTGTTTAATAAACACTCCTCTCACTATCGACGCCCCTGTTTCAGTGCAGTCTCTTTCTCCATAGTACTGTCACAAGGTGCACTTTTTGAAAATGTTTGCAATAGTATTGCAAACAAGGTACAGTTACTAATCAATAATGTAGTAAACACACTCATGAACAACTTAACATAGTGCACCATTTACTCTTGAGTTTATGCAGTTGTTTAAACAAACACGCTTGTTCACCTCCTTAGATGGCAAAGCTGATCTCTTTTTTTGTACAATGCGCTCCCAGCTCGTTATGATTACTTACAGATGTCCAATGTTCTCCAGCAAGCCAAATAAATGCATATTAAGCCAGTAGATGCAACTTGATGCTCTTGTTTGTGTTGTACAGTTGGTTTATTCCTGCTGTAATTGTGCCTCGCCAAGGTATTGTGATGTAAATGTTATCTTCTTGCAGGACTTGATCTTCTTCTTCTGTCTTTTACCACCGTGTAACAATGTACACGTCTTCCCGTATGTGATTAATCTTCACTCAAATATGATAGCCCGATATATATATATTTTTAATCGCATGCGTTTACGTTGACAGCCTTAATTAAAACACATGCAAACAGGATAGTGCACACAAAACTAATCTACTAAACTGGTGCACAGAGGATTGTGTCTCTTAAGTGAGCAAAATAAGGATCAAAATCCATTTAGCATGTCTCTCTTCATGTATATGCAGGATACATGATACAGGATAACGCCCACAATACTGGGACGGGAAGATGCAATTATAAACATTAGGTACGCACAATGTGATTTACCAAGACTGAAACTGTTCTGCAGTCGCTGTTTAGCGTTTATATGCAACATGTGAAATCTGCGAGCAAACTGCACCACTTTTACACCTATAAATTGCACACGCGGTCTTAGTAGATCACTTGTAACACACCCACTAATAGAACGTGCCATTTTATAGTTTGCACACACTGTTTAGCGTTTGGTATTTGGATCATAGAAGATCAGGCCTTTATAGTACAGTATGAATAAATATTTCTGAATGAAGCAGGTATCTTTATTGTTACTTAACACATGCCTAAAAATATCTTAAGCTGAATTAAAAACCTAATGACTAAATTAGTGCCACTGAATAGGTGTACACTTAGTAATCAGGTTCGAGCCTTACTGTGTGTTGTAGTTTGAAAAAAAGAAATCAGCAATCAATACTTCTTTTTAAAGGTGGTTTTCAAACCATGTTCCATTGTTTAATATTTTATTTTGTGTAACATCTAACATACATTTTTTTAATCTGAATCTCTCCTAAGGAAAAGAGCGAGGCTTTTATGTCGAACTAAATTTGACGGTAAGTCGATGAAGGACATTCATTGGGCAGTTTTCTTCCTGAGAAAATACCTCATTAAAGGAAGACCATTCCATTATGACAAAAAAAAAAGAAGAAAAAAGGCCCACTTTCCTTTTCTTCATGACACCATTAAATACCAGCCAGAGAACGAGGGCGTGAAAATAATCTGCATGTGTCCTAGACTTTCGTTTAATTAGCCTTAGCCGGATGATGTTCATACTCTGACTGCTATGTGGTGAAATATAGATGTCTGTTTTTTTGTGAGTGCTCATGTTTCTCATTGAGGAGACAAAAGGAATGTTTAGCTAAATGTCAAACTAATTAACCAGCTCATGACAAGCGCTTACTTTGCAGTGATGCATTTAATTAACTAACTTTTTGCTACTAGCATGATGTGGATGTTTCCTTAAGAGGGCGGGGTTACAAGCCTACTCAACTATAACAGAGCTTGCTATCCATCCATCCATCCATCTTCAACCGCTTATCCGGAATCGGGTCGCGGGGACAACAGCTCCAGCAGAGACCCCAGACTTCCCTCTCCAGAGCAACATTAGCAACTTCCTCCTGGGGGATCCCGAAGCGTTCCCAGGCCAGAGAGGAAATGTAATCGCCCCATCTGGTCCTTGGGCTGCCCAGGGGTCTCCTCCCAGTGGGACGTGCAACGAGGACCTCCCTAGGGAAACGCTTGTGAGGCATCCGCACGAGATGACCGAACCACCTAAGCTGGCTCCTTTCCAAGCGAAGGAGCAGCGGCTCTACTCCGAGTCTCTCTCGGGTGACTGAACTGCTCACCCTATCTCTAAGGGAGATGCCAGCCACCCTTCTGAGGAAACTAATTTTGGCCGCTCGTATCCACAATCTTATTCTTTCGGTCATGACCCACACTTCATGACCATAAATGAGAGTAGGAATGTAGATAGCTCGGTAGACCGAGAGCTTTGCCTTCTGACTCAGCTCTCGTTTTGTCACAACAATGCGGCAGAGAGACTGCAATACAGCCCCACCTGCTCCGATTTTCTGGCTGATATCCTTGTCCATCTTTCCCTCACTCGATAATAAGGCCCCGAGATACTTAAACTCCTCCACCTGGGACAGAGTCTCGTTCTCTACCTGGACTGTACAATACAAGACCCCATGCAAGGTATCCAAGAAAGCCGAATACGCTGAACTCTTGTTTGGTGCGTACGCACAAACAGTCAGAGTTTTCCCCCCTCCAACCCTAAGGTGAAGGGAGGCGACCCTCTTGTCCACCGGGGTGAACTTCAACGTACAGGCACTCAGTCGGGGACTCGTGAGTATCCCCACACCCGCCTGGGCCCTCACACCCTGAGCAACTCCAGAAGTGAACAAGATCCATCCCTTGTCCAGGAGTGCGGTTTCTTAGCCCTTGCTATGCATAGAGGTAAGCCCTACCAGATCCAACCGGTAGCACTTCACCTCCCGCACCAGCTCAGGCTCCTTCCCCACCAGCTTAGAGACGTTCCACGTCCCAAAAGTCAGCCTCTGCTCCACTTTCACTGCCATCCAATTGGCAGCGCACCCGACCCCACTGGTTCCGACCGCGGGTGGTGGGCCCACGTGGCGGAGAAGATGGTGTGTTCACGTAGCTTCTTCGGGCTGTGCCCGGCCAGGCTCCGTGGCGAGCCCAGCCTTCGGGACTAGCTCCGGAGGAGGGCCCCGGGCTTCGTAACCCTGATGGGGGGGGCATTCGGGTGCTATACACCTTGCCCAAGGGTGACCCAGGGCTTGTTAGCAAAGAGTATTTTTTTACGTATACATCACTCCATGAGTTTTCCGTTTTCGTTAAACCATGTGTTTTTATTTTGAATAAAATTGCAGGAGAACCATTCCTCAGTGTCTCAAGATAATACAACTAAAAAATGTACTGCCTTGTTCATCTTTCTTCATGAACCAGGAAGTACCCTGTTCGCTAACAAACAACCTGACGGAGCATTTCACAAATGTTAAAATATTTTTAGAGTAAACAGCTGCATATTTACAACCATTCCCCCGCTACACAATTGATAAATGGTACGGTCCAGTTGTATCACGCCATATTGTATTAACCAGGAAGTAACCTTTTAGCCAAGAAAAAAAAGTGCTTCTTGTTTTGTTTTTTTCCATTTTTAATTGAGGAATATTTTTAGAACCATTCCCACTGCCTAATAATCGCAAACTAAACCAGGAAGTGGCCTGCTACCAAACAAACAAGACACAAAACAAATACAGTTTGTTAATAGAGTGCTGTTCTATATTGTTTTTGAGTGAATACTGAGAGTTTAACATTTTATTTGTGCTATATATGCGAATATAACTTTGCCGTTTCCAAAATATAATTGTTTTAGTTGGTGAGGGAATAATGAAAATTGTGATTGCCAGATGAGCATAGATGCACTAAAAGACCAATGGAACGTTGCTCTGATGTCATGTTAACATTTTTTAGCCACAGGAATTGATTTCAGGAGAAATATTTGTTATATGGTAGATACAGGCCTGATTTTTTTTGCGTGCACATATGTTACAGTGAAATTGGACCGATTAGCCAGAGATCAAACAACATGTTCCGCTTCATTTGCCGTATGATGGCACTTTTTATCTCATTGTTTGCCAACACATTATCTGCTGATAAAAGCAAGACAAAGCGTTACTGCAGGTTATTTCCAACTGTGATTATACCTGTCATGTTTCCGCAAGATTTCTGGGCTGCGAGCAATTTTTTACTCCCTTTTTTTTGTTTCCTCAGTGTGACTAACATAAGAACGAAGTAATGAGAAAAGAGCAGATTAATCACTGATCAGGATTCTGTTTTGTTTTTGCCAGCATTACAGTATAAGGATATTTTGTGTTTCATCGTAGCATGGCTAAATCTGTATTTTTTTTATTGTCATATTTATTTGCTGTGTGTTAGTAAGTGATTTATTTGTGTTGAAGAGTAACCACGTTCAAATACGTGGCAACATCTCTTGGCACCAAAGGTAACGCAAATGGATGTTGGACCGTTACTCTTCGAGTCCTCAGCAGAAAATGTCCCAAGGAGGTCAGCTTTAACATTTTGTGGGTGGGCTTCATTTTGGTACAGTATATTTACGTTGTCTGCTAAGCATTGACAGACACCTGGTAATTCCTGTTAAGAAGAGGTAACAGGTAAAAAAAACCTATAATATTATCAAGATGCATGATTAATCCAAGTGTGGTCATAATTAATGTGATATTTTTTGTGATTAATCGTTATTACGTTACTTCTTAATCAGCGTTTGAACACTGCTGATTGGCATTCTCAATTCTTTGGATACCTTTTTATACCCCTTTCCTGTTTTATGCAGTTCAATTACCTTTTCTCGCAGATCCCTTGACAATTATTTTGCCTTCCCCATGACTCAGAATCCAGAAACATCTGTGCAGCACTAGATGAAAGATGCAATGGTCTGTCAGAAGCCCAGAAACTCACTGACCGTTTATACACACACATTAATTACAAACAAACAGGTCACAGGTAAGGATTAGAACCTTGATTAGCCTTTCAAACCTGTTTGTGTCAACTTTTGTGCATGTTATCAGATCAAAGTCATTGGGGTATGTAAACTTTTGATCAGGGTCATTTGGGTACTTTCTTTTGTCATTTTGATTTAAAAAGAGTAAACACAGTTGTTTGCCAATAAATAGCTTCACACAACCATTAAGCATGAGTGGAAGAAAGGTTTTTGTGTTATCATTCATATTCTCTGAAGAATGGCCAAGAAATCATAAATTCTCCCAGGGTATGTAAACTTATGAGCACAACTGTATATATATATATATATATATATATATATATATATATATATATATATATATATATATATATATATATATATATATATATATATATATATATATATATATAAAGAAATCATAAATTCTCCCAGGGTATGTAAACTTATGAGCACAACTGTATATATATATATATATATATATATATATATATATATATATATATATATATATATATATATATATATATATATATATATATATATATATATATATATATATATATATATATATATATATATATATATATTTTAGTGCTGTCAAGTGATTAATTTCTTAATCAGATTCATCACACTCTAAACCTGTGATTAATTATAATTAATCACTGGTTATTATTTGCTTGCATAAATCAAATTTGCTGAAGAAAATACCCCAATATTTGGGTACAAATGCAATTTAGTATTCAGAATGTCATACAGGAACATTTTTTAAAATGTTTTACTGAACTGCAAGTCATTGATTTGCTCAAAACTTGGTGAAAATAAGTATAGTAAACATTATGTGCACATTTTTGTACACAATTAGTTACTAATCGATAATTTAGAAAACACACTCAAACAACTTAACATAGTGCACCATTTGAATCTGCATTTACTCTTCTTTAGTTTAAACAGTTGTTGAAACAAACAAGTTTGTTTACCTTTTTCAAATGACAATGCTGATCTCTTTTTTTGGTACTATGCGACCCCATCTTGTGATTACGCACAGATGTCCAACATTCTCCAGGAAGCAAAATAAATTCACATTTAGTCTGTAGTTGCAAGTTGATGCTCTTGTTTGTGTTGTACAGTTGGTTTATACTTGCTACAATTGTGCCTCTTGTGGTCTTCACAGATGTAAACAACCATGTGTTTAACTTAACTGTCCTACTTTTGTTGACAACATTGAATCAATAAACTTCGCCAGCGTAGTGTGCTCCTCTGCTTGTTGTGGATGTAGTTAGCATTCATAGGACAGTGACTGCTGCTTGCTTTCACCTCAGAGTCTCCAAGAGACAAACAAGTCTTCAATATCCCCGGGGGAAGTCATTAGATTTGTTGCTAGTAGCTGTTTACAAAAGAAGTTGCCAAGAGGATTGACAACACTGTCGGCGCCATCCTTTCGCTCGCTATAAGATGGTATTTTAAACTTGATGTGCGCCGATGATAAAAACATTTGTCGATGCAATACCAACAAGTTACCTCAGGTTTATCCAAAGTTCTGTTTTGAACCAAAATTAGCCGCCTCTCATTGTGATCGACTGTATAAATTAAGCCTTAACCCGATTAATCATCATTCATATTTGATAACGCAATAATGTATTTGTATTAATCACCTAATATATACACACATATATGCACAGACACATATTTATATATATATATATATATATATATATATATATATATATATATATATATATATATATATATATATATATATATATATATATATATATATATATATATATATATATATGTATATATATATATATATATATATATGTATATATATATATATATATATATATATACATACACACATATATATATATATATATATATATATATATATATATATATATATATATATATATATATATATATATATATATATATATATATATATATATATATATATATATATGTATATACATATATATATATATATATATATATATATATATATATATATATATATATATATATATATATATATATATATATGTACACAGACATACATACATACGTATACAGTATATGTATATATATACATACATACATACATACATACATACCTGCATGCATACATACACACATACTTACATACACATATATACTTATATATACATACATATATAAAATGTGTGTATGTATACAGTATATATATATACCTGTGTGTATATATATATATATATATATATATATATATATATATATATATATATATATATATATATATATATATATATATATATATATATATATATATATATATATATACACACACACACAGTATATACACATTCTATATAAAAGGTCAAAGGGAAATAATAAAAGGTAAATAATAATAAATAAATAAAAAAACATTGTCCACCAATGTAAAATAAGTACCTAAATGATCAGAAAAAAATATCTCTTCAGATTAGTTTGTCATTTGTTTCATTTTCGTGGCCTTTTATCCTTTTTTTTGCCTTCAAATTCGTATTCTGCCACTTAACATGCTTTTATTTTTTATGGCTACTTTTTTAGTTTCTTGAAGTCCCTCTCTTTTTTAGTACCAACGTTGTTATGTAATACTGTGAACTTTCTAAACATTTTGTTCCATTAAACTGTGCATTATTCATCATAACGGATGCAAGCGGTGCATTGTATGACAGCTAACTAGTGGTTATTCCTAACTGGCCAAGACAGTGATGTATAGGAGTGTTTTGTAGCAACCTGTAAGTTGTCACTTTCATTTATGTAAAAACAGGAGAGGTGGAAAGTTCGAGCTGCGACTTAAATTATTTTTATTGCATTAAAAACTAAAGGATGACATTCTAACTTTACTTTGACATCTTAATCACCTGCTCCCTCCAACCAACTGCCATTAAAAGGAACGTTCAGGGAGATCCTCTATTACAAAGTCTGCAAAGTTTACAGCGGTAATAATTCAGAGTTTTTCCAGACAGGTGTGAACGTTCTTTGTTAGCTTCACTCTCTGTCGTAATGCCTTTAAGTTGGACACAGAGCACTTGAGTTGTCTTGTTGCAATGCGCTACACTATGCTAATAAAGCTGCCTTGCATAACACAAACAAAGGGTGTGAGAGGGAGCTTGTATGCGCCATGCATGCTAAAACAGGAGCCTGTTTAACATGCACTTTAGCTATACCGCTGTTTTGTTCTCTGAATCACACATGAGCACTTTAAATATTCAACAGCACATGTGATGCACTGCTTCCTGGAACCATGTCAAGTCAATACAATCCTTTAACACATCCTATTAACTCCTCAATTGCCTTCCAATCATTTGGTTACCCAAAGGAAATTATGGAAATAAAAAAAAAACAATCTGTTCCAGGGTGAAACTGTCACCATCATGAAAACGTTTTATGAACATTCCGAACTGACTGTCATACGAGTGTAAAAAGAGGAAAACTAAACGCTGAGTTTGTATTATGTACACAGTTTCTTCATTAAAAAGAGTTATTTCCTGCCTTCAAATGTGTACATTAGAAGAGCTTTTTCCTTGTCTCCATCACCCAAGTCCACACACTAAGTCTCAGCTATGTTAGTAGTCTCTTCCTTGAAGGGAGTCTTCCTTTGCCTCATTTGCCTAAATCTGAGTCTGGGTTATGAGGGTTCTTCCTTAGATGGCGTTTTTCCTTGTCTCCATCGCCAAAGTGCCCACTCTGAGTCTTGGCTCTGTTATAGTTTTATCTTAAGAGAGCGTTTTTTTCTTGTCTCCTTCAACAAGGTGCCCATATTGAGTCTCAAATGTATTTGAGGTTCATTCCTTAAGATACTTTTCATCTTTTCTCCATCGCCAAAATGTCCATTCTGTGTTTTGGCTCTTTCATTGGTTTCCTCTAAAAATATAGTTATTCCTTGCCTCCATCACCAAAGTTTCTGCTCTGTGTCTTGACTCTGTTATTGGTTTCTTCCTAAAAGAGTGTATTTCCATGTTCCTGTCACTAAAGTCAACTTTATTTGAGGTTTAGTCCTCAGAAGGAGTTTTCCCCTTGCCTCCATTGCCAAATTGCTCACTCTGAGTCTTGGCTCTGTTATGGTATCTTCTGAACAGAAAGTTGTTCCTTGTCTCTTTATACAAAGTTCCCTCACCAAGTCTCAGCTTTATTTCAGATTAATTTTTCAGAGAAAGTTGTCTCTTTGTCTCCACCACCAAAGTGCCCACTCTGAGTATCTGCCCTGTTTGTGGTTTCCTCATCAGAGAGGGTTTTTCCTTGCCTCCTTCTGAAAGTGTGCCAACGCTCAGCCTTGTCTCTGTTCAACGTTTTTTCTTTCTGTCACCAAAGTGCCTACACTGAGTCCCAGTTTTATTGGAGGTTTATTCTTCATTGAGAGTTTTTTCCTTGTTTCCATCGCCAAGTGCCTACAGACAGTCTCGACTCTGTGTAGGTTTTTAGCATTAGAGTTTTTCCTTGCCTCCTTTGCCAAAGTACCCATTTTTGTCTAGTCTGTGCTAATGGTACTGGTATGGTAATGGTACCCACACTAATTCTCAGCTTTATTTGAGATTTATGACTCAAGGAAGTATTTTCTTTGACTCCAACGCCAAAGTGCCCGCTCTGAGTCTGGGCCCCGTTAGTGGTTTCTTCCTTAAAAGATCATGTTTCCTTACATGTGTCGCTGAAGTGCCCTCACTGATTCTGAGTTGTGTTCAAGGCTTCTTCCTCAGAGTGATTTTTTTCCTTGTCCCTGTCACCAAAGTGCCCACTATAAGTGTTGGCTGTGTTTAGGTTTATTTTTTACTTCAGAGCGAGTTCCTTTTGTTCATTGCCAAAGTGCCCACATTGATTCCAAGTTGTGTTCATGGTTTCTTCCTTAGAGGTAGGTTTTCCTTATCTCAGTCACCAACATTTCCCCACACTAATTGTAAGCTTTGTTCATGATTTCTTCTTTGAATTGAGTTTTGCCTTGCCTCATTGCCATAGCGCCCAGTCTTGGTTGTGTTTGAGGTTTCCTCCTTCAACAGAGTTTTTTCTCTGTCTCTGTTGCCAAAGTGCTCCCACTGATACTGGGTTCCTACACCGATTCATACACCTGTATCCAATGTTGTTGTTCATGTGGTTAGAAATAGCACATCATCCTGCTTTTTCCCCATCACTATTGACACTAAAAAGGTTTTCATGCGTGCTTTATCCGTGTGGTATTGAAGTTGCTCTGCAGGGGGTTTTAATCAGCTAATTACCACAGGCTGCATGTTCCATCAGCCATCAGATAATCACAACACATAAGCTATGGGAGCCATGCATCTACATAAATCAAGTCTTTTATTTATGAGTGTCCTTGCTGACAGTTTCATCTGGAATGAAAATCCGAGAGGTGACCTAAAACATAAGACTGAAAAAAGAGAAAAAAAAATGGTGTCTTAGAAAAAGCTATTAGTGATGCTTCCATCTCATCTTTAAAAAAAAGGTGTGCGTGCAGGTAGCTGTGGCTAAATAAAAGCACACAAGCTCTGAGCACACTGCTATTAAATGTTAATTGCATGAAAAAAAATGTATTCCCTAATGTGTTGTGTTCTATGTCATATTGGTCGACGTTCACACAATTGAATACATTTGACAGAGTTTTCATGTCCGTGTAGTTAATAAGAGAAAGACAGTAAAAATGGTTTTTTTCCTCAGACTTCACTACATATGCATATTTCATATCTTTTGAAGTAAAGCTCATTGCGTTTTTTATTTAAAATGTCACTTTCTTTATGCACAGTAGTGCTGGGCGATATGGCCTTTTATTAATATCTAAATTTTTTTAGGCCATGTCACGATACACGATATAAATCTCGATATTTTGCCTTAGCCTTGAATTAACACTTGATGCATATACCGTATTTTCCGCACTATAAGGCGCCCCGTGTTGTAAGCCGCACCTTCAATGAATGGCATATTTCAAAACTTTGTTTACCTATTAGCCGCCCCGTGTTATTAGCCGCACCTACGCTACGCTAAAGGGAATGTCAAAAAAACAGTCAGATAGGTCAGTCAAACTTTAATAATATATTACAAACCGGTGTTCTAACAACTCTATTCCCTCCCAAAATGTAATGTGCAAATGTGCAATCACAAAAATAGTAACACTCAAAATAGTGCAGAGCAATAGCAACATCAATAACTCAACGTTGCTCATACGTTAGTGTCACACAACACACAAAATAAACATTTAAAGCTCACTTTCTGAAGTTATTACTCATCCACAAATCCCTCAAATTATTCTTCTTCGGTGTGCTTCACTTGTTTTTTGACACCATCTGTGATGTGGACGCGCATGCAGTCGTAGATCAACAGGGACGGAGCTGCGTGAAAAAAGTCACCCGGTCTCTCCGCTCATCTTTTCTTCATCCATCCATCCCTTCGAGTTAGCTTTTATGATGACGCCGGCTGGAAAGTTCTCTTTTGGCAAGGTCTTCCTTTTGAATATCACCGTGGGTGGATGTTTCTGGCCGTTAGCATGGCAAGCTAGCTAGCTCACGGTGAAGGACGACTTCTCATTCCCCGTGGTGCGAATATTCACCGTACGTGTTCCCGTTGTATCCACAGTGCGGTTCACATGAATATCAAAAGTCAGTGGAACCTTGTACGCGTGTCTCTTAGTAGGAGACATTTTGTGGTCTTTACAGAAACACACAAATGAAATGAAACGTAATATCCGCACGCTTCTTCTTCTACGGGGGCGGGTGCTCACCTTGGCGGTTGCTTACAGTAGAAGAAGAAGCGCTTCCTCTTCTATGGGGGCGGTTGCTTACCATAGAAGAAGAAGTGCTTCCTCTTCTACGGGGAAAAAAAATGGCGGCTGTTTACCGTAGTTGCGAGACCTAAACTTTATGAAAATAAATATTAATATTAATCCATACATAAGGGTTATTAGCCGCGCTGTCAGCTTTTGAGAAAAATTGTGGTTTTTAGGTGCGGCTTATGGTGCGGAAAATATGGTAATCACACCAGGATGATGATTCTATGCGTCTACATCAAAACATTCTTGTTCATACTGCATTAATATATGCTCATTTTAAACTTTCATGCAGAGAGGGAAACCACAACTAAGTCAATTTACCAAAACTGTATTTATTAAACAGTTATTAAGCAGTGGCACAAACATTCATGTAAATTCCAAAACAGAAAGTGCAAGATTGTCAGAGACAATTTAAAACAAGCTATTAGTGCACTTTTGTGCATGATGTCACTAAGATGACATATCAAAACAACACTGAATTAAAGTGCACTTTTTGTACAGAACGCCACTACAATATTTTAAAACATATAAAGTGCACTTTTGTGCATGATGTCACACAAGATATTTTAATAACTGTCGAATAAAAATGAGCTGCATAATAGGAAATCAAACCATGTATGTCCTTCGCTATGTGGTAGGTTACTGCGGGCGTTATCTCCTTCTGTTGTTGACTATTTTTTTTAAAAGCGTGTTGATGTGGAAATGGTTGCTTCTGCATTTTATGGGTGTGGCACCGGCCGAGATGTTGACATGCGGAGTTTCAAACACTCTTCATTGTTTAGCGGGTGACTTTTCAAATGATGCTACACATTAGCAGTGCTGCTACTTTTTGTAACAATGCTTTTGCCGCATACTTGTAAAACATCTTCCCACTTGAAGCCAAACCACCACCGATGGACCCCGTGCTGTTTTTCTTGGGAATAAATTCTTCCTTCATTTGTTACCAGATTCGCACCTTCTCTCTCTCGTATTACCACTCGCACCGCTCCGTTAGCACCACTGCTAACGTTACCCATGTCGCTACCTCTCTGCTCGGCGAGGGCTTGTGACGTTGCGCGCGCGTCAGTATGTGACGTATGTAAGAAGGTGCGCTTGTTTTATGTCTCTGTGAGAAGCAGAGACAAGAAAGAGTGAGAAACGCCTGTAGTGTAATGCCCGCAGCTAAAAGCAACTGCGTGAGGACATATACTCGAATATCACGATATAGTCATTTTCTATATCGTACAGAGACAGACCTGCGATATATCAAGTATATTCGATATATCGCCCAGCCCTAATGCACAGTATATATCATTGGGCCGTCAAAAATAATTTAACTTATGCGGTTAATCACAAAAAATATATCGCATTAATCATGTATACATACAGATTAATCACGCAATTTATTTTGAGCGTATATGCTCCTTTATCATAACCGCAGATGTTACCTCATTTGTTTTAAAACACTTTAAAACAAATCCTGTATGACATTCTGACTACAAAATTGCATTTGTGTCAAAATATTGTTTTAGGTTAATTTAAATTATGTAAGAGAGTAATTTACTGTGATTGATCACGAATAATCTAAATTCAAGTGTGATTAATCTGATTTTAAATATTGTGGTGATCACAGCACTAATATATTCCTATTACCGTATTTTCCGGGCAATAAGGCGCTATTTTTTCCCCCATGCATTGAACCGTGCGGCTAATTCATGGATTTTTCTTTGCTAACAGCCATAATGCTTTGTATTCAACAAATAGTTTTCATATAACAGCAAAAGACACTGAAAGGTGTGTTATTGTTTGTGCTATGGTGTCATCTTTTCGATGAATTTGCTCACTGCAGGTGTTGCCGTTTGAAAAGGTACTTCCTGTTTTGTGCCTTCAACCGGAAGTTAAAGTCCTATTTCATCATCTATTCCTCCATTGCGTTTCTTCTCGAAAATATTTTTCGTTCGTCACTCCAAGCAACGTTTGTAAGTTTTACAATATAACTAAAACAATGTATACTTACTACACCGTCCCATGTGTGATATCTGTAGGGGTGTTTACATGCATACTTGTACGTGCTATTGTAATGCAATCAAGCTGGCGTCATTAGCATTAGTGAATATGCTAACATACAAGCTGCTTTTGATGTCATCCAGGCTCGCTTATTTGATCTTAAATTGGTTTTAAATACAGATAAAAGCAAGGTAATGGTTTTCTCTCATTCAAGGGTGCTACTGAAAAATATTCCAAATATTGTAACATCAAATGGAAACCCTATAGAGTAGGTCTTAAATTACAAGTACTTGGGTTTTACTCTTGATCAGGAGCTTTCATTTAAAGCCCATATTAACAACTTGGTCTCTAAGCTTAGGTTAAAGCTTGGTTTCTTTTTTAGAAATAAAAACTGCTTCTCTCTTAAAGTCAGAAAGAAATTGGTGACAGCAACTATCTTGCCTGTAATTGATTATGGAGACGTGCTTTATTTTAGTGCTTCGTCTAAATGCCTCCAGTCCTTGGACACTGTTTTTCATTCAGCACTAAGGTTTGTTACTGGCTGTCGTAGTCTCACCCACCATTGTCAACTGTATATGAAGTCAGACTTATCTTCATTGAGTGCACGCAGATACACACATTGGCTGACTATCATTTATAAGGCTCTTTTAGGTTTAATACCTCCATACTTGTGTACTCTGTTACAAAGAAAAAGCAGCTCTTACGCATTACGTTCTAACAATTTGTATGTTTTAACTGTTCCTCATGTACGGACTGAATTTGGCAAAAGAGCTTTTGGCATTGCTGCCCCTATGGCATGGAATGAATTGCAGACGAAACTGAAACTTACAGAACTACTTCCATTTGGAGCCTTCCGTTCTGTCCTGAGGGACAAACAGCGAGAGACGTTTGCACAGTGCCTGTGTTTTTAAAGATGTAAATCTCTGTTGTTTTACAGTTCTCTTATGTATTTTAAAATGTATGTCTTAATGTATTTATTTTGAAACTGCTCTGTGACATGTGCTGTTGACCTCTTGGCCAGGTCACCCTTGTGAAAGAGATCTTGATCTCAATGGGTTTTCTTATCTGGTTAAATAAAGGTTCTAACATGTTTACAAGTCTCTGTGTTAGTATTATTAACATACAATGGTATTCTTTTTTTTTTGTTTCAGTTTCGCAAATTCACCAAAATGTCACCGTGGACTTATTGAGTCTGATTAGCTGATTGGAGAGCTAGCTTTTGCAGTTAGTGGGTCCATGACGATGACTTCGGTTTTGTTTGATCTGCCGTTTTACTGCCGCGTGACAGGCATCGATTGGAAACAATTAGGGTATGTGAATAAAAATGTAAAAAAAAAATATATGCGGCTAATATGTGTCAAAATATGTATTTCTTCCAAAATTTGGAGAGTGCGGCTTTATGGTACTTTTAAGTTAATTTTTAGTTAACTTAATTCTATATTGTTTTTCCTGTTCATACAATTGCATATGCATAGTTTCTTTGTAATTGTACTTTTTTTCCCCTTGAAGTATAATAATGACTGTGTTCCTATGAGCTGTGGGAAAACTTAAAAATAGTGGCTAGAAGGTTGGGCGGCAGCCTCTTACGGACGACCAAACCTTCACATGAGTAGTGGCTGCATGAGGCGATAAGATTGAAAAAAAAAGAGCTAATTTCATCCGAAGGCGTGACCTTTGCCACTGCGGACCTCGGTGGGCTGTAACTCACCACTGTGAGGCTGCTGATGTTGGGTCTTTTGCAGCGTGTTGAAAAACAAAAATGTGATTTTATTATGGCTCAATAAGCCTTCATGATTACTGCAACCACTGCACAAAGGAATAAAGAAAACAATAAAAGCCCTGTCGGCAAACTGAACATGTATATGGCAAGCTAAAAAAAAAACCTTAGCATAGTAGGAATAAAGCTATGTACGTATATGTTATTTTTAATATACATTGAGTATGTCATGACATGTCAGACTCTACATTATATATATACACTGAAGGATGATAAACGGTACACTTCTGTCATTAGAGTGCCCCCTACTGGTTAGAGGAATGTCTAAAATGCTGGATTTACTGTATAGGGTTTTTTCTAGGGAGCATATAGAAGATTAGGTGTTTGACATTTAATTAGGACATAAATGTCAAATCCAGCTAATTGCTAATGCTGTGATAGAACAATTGTGTGTGCGTCTGTGCGCGGGCGTGTGTATGTGTGTGAGCCTCAGCTAATCTCAGAAGAGTGCTGCCTGCTTATTAATAATACAAAACATGTTGTGCGCATTCTTTGCCTACTTATGACAAAAGAAAGTATTATATTGCCTAATTCAATTAATATGACTTGTGTAGTTAATTATTATTACAAGTTTAACATAAAGAAAACAAGATCCTAAAATGTGCTGTAAACTATGTTTTTAGCAATAATTGTTTGTTTCAACGGAGACCATATTAGCAAGCCATAGCATTCCTACAGTGGCCGCTTTGTTTAATTTAATCAGATACGGATTGAAATTAGCGTACGATTGTCAGGTTGATGCTAAGGTATTACCAGTAAGAATATTGATTTAACATGTAACCTGCAGAAGCAGGATGGTGGTGGCAACAAGCAGATCCAGTAAAATGTTCCCTTTAACATAGAGTCTCACTCTTCTGCAGAAGCAGGATTGCCTTAATTGCAACTATTCCAAAATAGGGGAATATATTCAGATATTTGAAATTACTTTCCAAGTACAGATTTAAAAAAATAATCCTCAACTGCTGTATTATAGAGCCAATAGATTATTTAAAATATATATATATATATTTTAAAATAATCTGGGTTTTTACAGAAGACATTTATATTCCCAATTACTTAAAACATACATTAGTAGTACTGTGTGATGTTATTGTATGGATTCTAGCAAGAAAGACCGTGAAAACTTCTGACTTTTAAAATTCGATCTCAATTCTGTACACTGCTGCTGGAATTTTAATTTTCCTGAGGGAACTCTCCTGAAGGAATCAATAAAGTACTATCTATCTATCTATCTATTCCCGGAATATAATCGCGATTGTCTCTAGCGTGTTACAGCGTGTTACATATGTCTAACTACATCATCATCAAGTGAGTTTGCAAAGCTAATGGTTGTATTACATATTATATTGCCTTTGATTAAAAACTTAACTAATAAAGCAATCATCATCTCCTATGTCTCCATCAAATACTTCAAAACTAATAAATTCCTGACTTTATGAAGAGAAAATAAGGGTCCCTCCGATTAAAAATAAAAATGAATAAAAAATGTAATGTAATACATAACATAGATATCCTTACAACCTCTTATTGCTGAAATTTACAACATATTTGAAGGCAATTTTAAAAATAACAAAGTTGACCAGAGTGCTTTACAAAATAAGGTAGTTCCAGTATAAAGTAGTTCACTATATTATATTTAAAAATACAAGATTTCTCTTAGAGCAGACGGTAAATCAGCCGACAGCAGCACACATACACAAGATAAATCTAAAAACAACTTGTGCTTCATAATTTAATCATTTGAAGGTCTATTTGTCCTTTATCTTCTTTTCTCCGCTTTGTGAATCTGAAAGCAATATCAAAAGCATGAGGATGTGACCACGTGACATAAACAGGAAGTGTTGCAAAGGATAAATCGACCCAATTCACATCGCTCCAAAAGCGCCTGGAGGACTCTCTCCAGGACCCACATTTTGTCGACTGCATGGGCTGGGTCCTTAGGCGCATGTGGCTGACGAATTGAGACACAGCTTGTCTCTCTGTCTGCCCCCTGAAGAGCAGCTGACGAGACGACTTTGCTGACTTTAATCAGAATCCGTATCAGCTCTATGTACTGTAAGTGGATTTTAGTTTATTATTGTAGCAATATGGTTGTTAGAAATAAGGATTTTTGTGATTTCTGATCATTTGTGAGACCACCAAATAGACTTCCGTGTGTGTTGTGTGTACGTGTGTACAGCACAGTTCAGCTTGTAGTCAACATTATTTTGGCTTTTTAATAGTTAATATATAACCTCCTTGTTATTGTTTGATATACAGTACTGTTTTGCACTTTATATTGTATTTAAAGTGTACAAACCTTAACTAAAATGGGGTCGCTTGTCGAGACTGAAACCCATTATTCATATTTACATAGTATTTTATGGGGAAATTGGCTTCACTATACAAACTTTTTGATTTAATAACCCTGGTCAAGAAGCATTTAAAGGGGCTGTTTGCAACATTTACACCATGTCTGGAGGGCGCCAATTTCAAATGTATTTTACACAGTATATATTGCCCTCCTACAGCTTCTTGTACGTAATGACGAAGTTACATACGTAAGTAACACATGCACGTGCATTAGATTTAGGTGTAGTACAGTATATTCTATCATAACAACAACATGACTGCAAATTGTTCGTTGCTTCTCTCGAACTGCCTTTGTATGTGCGCACGCACTTCCTGCGCGTACGTGTTGACGAGACCAGGTAAATGACCGCCGTAAACACCAATCATTTTACTCGGGGCGATAAAAAATGTTGTTGGATCAACTTTGTAATTTTGAAAGATATGGACAACTGTCAAACAAATGTGTTCTGTTAAACCGCTAATGGTAACATAAGCGAGCCAGTTGTGTTCTTGTTATATTTCTTGCTTTGAAAAATGTTACTGTGAGGAAGTTGAAAACAGCACCTTTAAGTTCATAAATCAAGGTTCCACTGCAGTTCATTCACACCAGAACTTTAAAATTTTTACATTAAGTTCACTTCCTGTTTGAAAGAAGGGACGATGCTGGAAGAGTACCCTAAAATTGTACTCAAGTAGGACTACTGTTACTTTGGAATAATATGACTCAAGTAAAAGTAAAAAGTAGTCATCGAAATATTTACTGAAATAAGAGTAAGTATTCCGTGAAAAAACTATCCGGTATTAAGCAAATTGTGAGTAACTTCTGATGTATTTAGTAGCTATTTTTTAATGGTTCTTCGACTACAATTAAAGTTGATATGAGTGTGCGTGTGTAAAACATATATATCATATACAATTTGTTACATGTTTTCTCTAGTTGGAAGTACAATTCTTGTCGGCTGAAATGTGACCCTTTCTACTGATACAAATGACAGCACGTGATATAAATGTAATTTTTTTTAAAGTAATCATTGAAGATTTGTGCTGCCTTGTCTGACGTCATGTCACTTTTTACAGTCAGTATGTTTATATGCACTAAATTAGTCTGATTTGTCAAATCATTTAGTATCTTCTATTCATACATGTAAAGTTCTAGTTTCTATGCTCTTATCTCTAATGTGGACTGATAGCCATACGCAGTGTGCCTCTCGTACAGTCCATACCAGAAAAAGGCTTGCTGACAAATTAATTTGTCTTTGGAAGCCTTAATCAATAGATTATAAGTAATTGTGGTATAAATAAATGTATTGATCGGAATGAAACTCAATGTAATAGAGTAAAAGTAGCCTTTCTTCTTCACAAAAATACTCAAGTAAAGGTATGGTATACTCTGACAAGTACAATATTTTTTCAAAAAAGTTACTTAAGTAATTGTAACAGAGTAAATGTAGTGTGTTACTACCCACCTCTTAAAATGAACAAATAGTAAGTTATTGGTGATAGTCAATGAATGTTATGAATTACTTAATATTGCAGAATCTGTCATAATTTGTTATTTTTGTTGTTGACTTCTGCTGCGGTTGTGTCTTATTTTTTTTGTAGTAGAGATGATGTCAGTTGTCATGATGTCTGCTGTAAGATTAAAAATGCATTTAGTGTTTTTTAAGTGCCACTCATGCTTACAAACTGAGTGGCAGCTAGCTAAACAGCGAGCTCAAATGCTCTCACTCCTCTCCGATTTAGTAAAAACATCATCAAAAGTGGTATTTATGATGTAAACACATCGTCTTTAGTGTTTTTTGGTAAATAATAAATGATAAATGGGTTATACTTGTATAGCGCTTTTCTACCTTCAAGGTACTCAAAGCGCTTTGACAGTATTTCCACATTTACCCATTCACACACACATTCACACACTGATGGCGGGAGCTGCCATGCAAGGCGCTAACCAGCAGCCATCAGAGGCAAAGGGTGAAGTGTCTTGCCCAAGGACACAACGGACGTGACTAGGAAGGTAGAAGGTGGGAATTGAACCCCAGTAACCAGCAACACTCCGATTGCTGGGACAGCCACTCTACCAACTTCGCCACGTCCCTTTTTGGTGCATCTTTAAGGTGGTCAGAAGTGGCTGGATGTGACTTGGATGGTGCGGACTGGAAGTAAAACCACTAATTGCAAAAGTAGGTCACTTTCATTCAACTTTAAATAATATTCATGACAAGTTGTTTTTGTGGTGTTTGTTTCCCCTGCAATGTATTTTGAAACTAGCAGCCCTCATCTTTGCATTCTTCCTCGCCTTCTTAGTTCTAAAAGGAATAATACAAAAGTAAAATTTGACAGTAAGGCTGAATGATGCAAAGTTAATATAATTTTGATACAGAAACCAGGAATAGCACATATACTTTGTTACAACATAAAATTCCAGATTTGCAACGAGGTGTGAGGGGGAAGGCATCCGGCCTAAAGCTGCCAGCCTGAGAGAAGCTGCGCTGCTCTATTTTCCATCATACCACATGGGGTGATGCGTTGAAGGCGTGGGATGTGGAGTGTAGTGTACGTGTGTGTGTGTGTGTATGCGTGCGTGCGTGCGTGTGACGTGTATTGTCCGCGTGTGTGTGTGTGCGTGTGTGCCGTGTATTGTCCACGGATGTGTATGTGTGTGTGTGTGTGTGTGTACTGTAAACCTGCAGAGTGGATCGGTTTAGCAACCATGGTGCTCAATAACACAGCCAGTCAGTCCAACAAAAGTCAACAAACAACAGGTGTATGTCCATGAAAGACAGGGAAGGGGTTTGTTGCGTCTTCGCTGCACTGTCCTTTAGGAGAATCTCAAAGCAACGACCTTCCACTCTAATCATCTATTTCTGGTCCTCAAATTCATCATACTTCGCTATGCAGAGCAGACGGCATCTTCAAGAGGTTGTCCAGTTTGTGATTTAGACCGAAGCCACAAAAGTCTGAGCGCCCAGAGCTCTGCCCGCATCCTCCAAGTATATATGGCAGCTTTGGGGTACCTTGAATAGCTGCCATAATTTTCCAATTGGTCGATACACCAGGGCAACGCTTACTTCAATCAGCAGATGTCCTGTTATCATGATTCTAAATAGGTAGATATCTGCAACATCCTCGGCTGAAAGGGTCGCCAGGCGTGTGGCACTCCGCTTCTCCCAAGAGTCTGTTGTGTGTCCAGCAACAACTGTTCAATCAGGACAGGCGGCAATCGCCGAACTGGAGATTTTGATGAGAGGTAGTTGATCAATTCCATTGTTTAGATTAGGGATGTAACGGTAAACGGTATAATGATAAACCACTGTAAAATTCCAGACGGTTAGTATCCATCCATCCATCCATTTTCTATCGCTTGTCCTTCTCGGGGTCGCGGGGGGTACTGTAGCCTAACACAGTTTAAATGTTTAATTATCAAAAAACTGTCATTTATTAATGCATTTTAGGCAACACTGCTTACTTCCTGGAAACGAAGTCGCTGCATGCGCACTAGCGCCGTTTTGCTCGACAGAACATGACGGAAAGCAACAACACGGACCTTGCACCACTAGATTTTTTTCTTCGACTAAACAGAGCCGAACGCTTTGTTCCACTTTATTTTCCTCGCTTCACTTTCGTAGTGTAGAATTTTGGTGTGCGTTTAATGGCGCACTGCTGTAAGATGGCGAGTGTGATAGGTGTGGACAATATTGCAGACAGAAGCATTTGTCCCAAACTCAAAGTGTTAATGACGAGAGTTACCATGCAGCAAGTGTAGGACACATTGCCACAACTTGTTTATAAAGTATTACATTTGTTTACTGGGTTGGTCACTCATCTTTTATTTAACTGCTAACTTTGTCAGTGATCTAATAACATCAATACTAGCTCAAATGTTTTGTCATCTCATCAAATTTACGCAAGCTGTGAAGTATCATCACGCTAATGCACAAAGATTTTGTATTAGATGTGTGAGGTATCACTCCTGTTTATTTTTTTGGCCGATCTGCACTAAATCACATGGTGTTGTTGAAGAAGAAAAAAGTTTGTTTATTTGACTTTATTTTCATTAGCCAAACTTCTTTTTGTTGTATATTGATATCAAAAAGTAAACACCATGTTTTTTTACATTAGTTGTGTTTTTTTTATTTCACAAAGTAATTACTTTAAAAACTAATCATGTGACATAGCATTGTGTTAATGTTTTATGGTGTATAGTAATTCCTGTACGATATATTTCTGCTCAAACTCTTAATGGCTCTGTCCAGATACAGCATCTGCATGTACATACATTTGTACATGTAAATGTACATAACTTAAACAAATACTTCTATCAAAATGTAAAAATAGAGATAAAGGCATCATGTAAGGAGAAAAAGCTGACACGTTGATATTATTAATGAACAAAAACCCAAATATTTGTCTTTAAATACATGAATAACGTTTATCTCTAACCTTTACACACTCCATCCCAACAGGTTTTACCTAACATAATGAATTATCGTGATTAATAATTGTAATCATTATTTTGGCCATAATCGTGCAGCCCTATGTGTAAGACTAGATCTTATATGAACACAATTTTTATCGCTGAACAAAAAGTACAGTTATGTCTTATGGCCATCAGGTGCCATCTTGCACAATTCTAACATTTGTTTTATCTCTTATCCATTAGGTGCTATTTGTTATGATTTGTCACACCAGGTTAGAGTCTGAGTGTTATTCTTCTTTGTTTAGTGGCCTGTTATGTTTTCCAATGCTCCTTTGCTCCCTTGGTTATGTTTTTTGTTGCTAGGTGGCTGATTAGCCGCACCTACTTTCTGTTTCTTGATTAGCGTCCTCACCTGGTGGACAGGTTGGCGTTGTAGCTGGGTGGAACGGTGCCTCCTGTCCTGGAGTCAGCTCCAGCATCATCGCCGCCCGCCGCTCCAGCTCTGTAGATAGAACCAGCCGCCGCAATCACTTCCCACAGAGCCGCTTCCTGCCTCGACTCAAACAGGTCTTCCCAGGTCTTCCCTGTATTAAAGGAAAAACAAATACCGTTAGGTTTAGCATTCAAGAACATGTACCAAGATGAAGTAATTAAAACAACTTTGATTAAAAAAAATATTTCCAATTTATGAAAAAAAACAAATGACTTATCATTAGCATGTAAGAAAGCGCATGAAGATAAGAGAATAAAGTGTTAGGGTTAGAAAAAAAATGGGTTTATTACTTTACGATAGAAAAAAGACAGAAAATTGTTATAGTTTCCATTTAAGAAAGTGTACAAAGATAAGGGGATAAAAAGGTTGGGGTTAGAAAAAGAAAGTTTGACGATTCAGAAAAAACATTCACAGCAAATTAAGACTTCAGAAAAAAAATGCATGATGGGGAAAAATGCAAGTTTGGGAAAGGAGAGAATAAATAAACAATACCTTATGAAAGAAAAAATGAATGGGTTAGGGTTAGCATTTAAGAAATGTATAAATATGAGGCAAACAAATGTGTTAGATTAGGAAAAAATATAAATTACTTGATTAAAAAAATGGGTATGTGCAAAATAAAGTTATGTTTTTCTCATGATTTTCCTCTCATGAATCACTGCTTTTTTTGGACGTTTCTGCTTTTTATACATGTGTGTCTATTTCTGTTGCCTCTTACAGCTATTTTGTTGTTTTGTATGATTATGTTGATGCATATGATTATTCTGCTTCAGCTTCTTATGATGATTATACTTATTTTTGTGTTTTTTTCATCTTATATGTATTACTCTACTACTGCTTCTGCTTCTTCTTATATAAGGGTCTCAGTAACATAGTTTACATATCATGTGTTTTGCACATCCATAGTGTTCTGCTGTGATAATAATGGCAATATATTGTGGCTTGTATTCTATATTGTTGAATACATTACTTTACATTTTATTTACATTGTTCAGTTCAACTAGCACTGCAAAATGTGTATGTTACTTATTTTCTAGTACTGGGTCGGGCACTTTTTAAGCACCTGCACCGTTTCAGGAGAACCAATTTGCTATTTGGTACTAGTATCAGTAGAAATGTAAACGATACGCATTAGTCAGTCAACTTGTCAATCATAGCACATAACAAAAACCCATTAGCATTAGTTTACATGATGACATCATGCTCAAGAAGTCAAAGTTATTTATTGTTGTTGAAGACATTAAAGGCTCAATGTCAGCCTCCTCTCCTGCACCTAATAGCTGCTGAGTGTCTTAAAGGGAGGCTCTAATTGGAGAGATTCATCACATGACGGATGGCGGCTGTTGTGTTAAGAGGCCTATGAGGGCACTCGACAGAACGCCATAAATCTTACTTCACGCATGTCGCCTTGAACATATTTGCATCTATCATTTCAGCACGTGAAATTAGCTACGAAATTTGATGGAACGGCCGAGCGCCCAACATTCCACTGATTTTCCATCCTATTTCTCTTACCCAATTCTAGCGCCGACTCTGGCCTCTGGAGTGAAGAGATAGCATTTAAACACACATTGCCAGATTGGCATTTTATTCGCCTATGTCAGGAGTCAGCAACCCAAAATGTTGAAAAAGCCATATTGGACTAAAAATACAAAACAAACAAAAAAATCAGTTTTGAGCCGCAAAGAAAAAAAAAAGCCTTTTGTAAATGTTATAATGAAGGCAACACATTATGTACGTGTCTATATTAGCTATAATAAGAATATCATTTTTACAACATTGGAAAACATTAGTAAAACGAAGGGTGAGATAACTTCTGTAAATTACTGTCTTAGAAAGGCCAAAGGCAAAGATATGTGTGTCCAAGTTATAGGAAACGGCAGGCTGTCTCTTCTAATTTTACAATCTTTGCAAGCTTGGTAACGTTTGCTGTGGTGTATAACAACATGGCACACAAACAACTATCAATATTACATAAATTAAATTAAATTAGCTCAAATATACCTATAAACATACACCTGGGGATAGGTTGATTGGCAAAACTAAATTGGCCCTAGTGTGTGAATGTGAGTGTGAATGTTGTCTGTCAATCTGTGTTGGCCCTGTGATGAGGTGGCGACTTGTCCAAGGTGTACCCCGCCTTACGTCCGAATGCAGCTGAGATAGGCTCCAGCACCCCCCACAACCCCGAAAGGGACAAGCGGTAGAAAATGGATGGATGGATACCTACAAACGAGGCATAATGATGCAATATGTACATACAGCTATCCTAAATAGCATGTTAGCATCCAACAGCTTGTAGTCATGCAGTGACTGAATATGTCTGATTAGCACTCCTCACAAGTCAACAAAGCTCCCGTTTGTGCATTCAAGCACAGCATAAAAAGTTTGGTGGACAAAGAAGGAGTGGCATAAAACATGTCTTTCTGTGGCAGTGTCGGATGAAGTTGTACATGTAAACAAACTACGGTAAGTTTAAGGTCCGCCGAAGTTAGTAGGACAAAATGGCGCTCACCAAATACTCTCATCAGTGAAGCATGTTTAAGATAAACAGTGGGATTTCTAAGAATTAGAAAGGTTTGTGCCATGTTTGTCCTCCTACAGAAACCATATTAAAACAACAAATAAATACTTTCCCTCATCTTTTTACATTTTCAAATGTTTTTGAAAAAGTTCCAGGGAGCCACTAGGGCGGCGTCAAAGAGCCGCGGGTTGCCGACCTTTGGCTTATGCCTTTCACGCAGAACCTTGTATTAACAGTTATACAAGTGTAAAAATTATAGTAAAAGGTAAACAATTATGCAAATAAAACCTCTACACTAACATCCATTAAATATTTATTGTTTTTGTTTCGCACCGTTTCAAAAAAAGATCAAGTGCAATTACTGACAACCATTTGAATAAATTCCACAAAAATGCCAAATTAAAACAAAACATAATTGGAAATCACAACTATCTAGTGTGTCTTACTTGTATTTATTGCTATATTTCAGAGCAGCAATGTACTCAATTATTCTTCTGATCTGTGTTTAAGCAAGAATTGTATCGATAATTTGCAAAACAATCACAGTTGCTGAGGTACAAGGGCCTATAATGGATGTTTGTTATGAGCCAAAACACAACTAATCTCACTCTCGCTGAACACAAAGTGTAAACATTTGTCAAAAAACGAACACTCCGGCTTCCTCCCACCTCCAAAGACATGCACCTGGGGATAGGTTGATTGGCAACACTAAATTGGCCCTAGTGTGTGAATGTGAGTGTGAATGTTGTCTGTCTATCTGTGTTGGCCCTGTGAGGAGGGGGCGACTTGTCCAGGGTGTACCCCACCTACCGCCCGAATGCAGCTGAGATAGGCTCCAGCACCCCCCGCGATCCCGAAAGGGACAAGCAGTAGAAAATGGATGGATGAACACATACTCTGATGCCTGTGTTATTGTCTTTGACAGACACACTACATAGTGGCGCTGTTATTCAACCCCAAAGTTGGTTCGACTTGAAATTTAAGCTAAAGGTGTTCAGCCAAATTCCTACGAAGTTTGGAACACTATAAGGATGTTCTGATCAGGGATCTACAGTATATATGAGGCGATTCCAATACTGATCATATATGATTGAGATCGACTGATACCAATACCGATCACATATGTTAACTTTAATTTTTTTAAACGTATCTATGGTGAGTGCTATTGACAGTTTAACAATATCAGCACAATATTTAAACTAGTTCCTTATTTTCATTATTACATACAATCGTTTGAGCAACACAAACTCAAAACACACAATAACTAAACAGCATTTTATTTTTAGGGCTCCAGCAGTGGAGGAAGCACCGCAGTTGCAATGCAGAGCACCGCAAGGGCCTTTTTGTAATTGCTGTTTTTTATTATTATTGTCTAAGACGCTTTTTTAAGGACCTTAACATGCACGAAACGTCCCCAAATTTTACAGGCGCAACATGTATGGCAAAACATTTCATATTTCTGGGTTCCTGATAATGTAATTTTTAAATTCGATCTCTAGTGCCACCTTTAAAACTGGTAAAAATTAGCCCCTTCCACAAGGTTGACGTATCAACACAAAAATTGCTGGTGACCTCCATCATGACAGGACGCATGTTAAAGTCTCAAGAACCCATACCTGAAAACGAACAGGAAGTCAGTCATCTTGTTTTTATTTATTATTTTCTTTGTCAACAATGCAGTGCTCAGTATTCCGCATATTTATCACAGTCAATGCCATAATATTATGTGTACATTTGTTGCATATAAGGTTTGTAGCCAATCGACTAATTTGCAACCCCAGTCCCAGGACAGCCTTTCTAACGGGTAATCCAGATAAAAGATCTACACAGTACAAGTTACAGTCATGCATTATATGCTAATACATTACTTCAAGATGTACAAATTCATGGTTATAATACAAAAGCAGCACAGAACATCACAGAGCAGCACATCAAAATATAATGCCAGCAGTAAGTATTGACTTTTATGGTTCTGACTCAGTGGTTACATGTTTTCTTTACTTTCAGCCAGTGTTAATGCTTTTTTATCAAATATTTTCAGTTTAGTTAGAGGGGTTTTTCGTGTGGCAAATCATTTCAAAATCCCCATTGCCAAATGTGGTTTTACAGCCCCCTGCTCCACAGATGCCACCCACCGCTCCCCTTGTGGCCACTCTCCTTGGATTCGCTTTTGTCGCAAAGGGACGAAAGTACGGCGGAAGCAAGATGATGTGCACATTTAAAAATATATTTCAGAAAGGAAAACTTGATGAAGCAAATAAAAGCTTGTATGTCTGTACAATGACACAGTAGTGCCACATTGTTGGTTTTCGGATCCATTATATTTAGTGCCTGTTTGTACAATGATAGGATGGTCTGACTGCTTTCTTGGATAAGTGAGAGAGTGTATGGTATGAAAAAATAATAACGCTGCTGTTATAAGCAGATTATGCCTTATCTCTTTAAAACACTTCAGGTTTGTATCAGAAACGATTATACTACTCATTGAAATCGTGTTTGTCCTCAAAGTCCTCCTGAGTCCAGGGAAGTATTCTCTAAATTTGTAAACATTAACAAACACAATTTTAAAAATGAAAATCAATCCAATCATTCATATACAAATACTACCCTTGGTGTCGACACCACCCACTTATGGATCGACCCGCCCTCTGATATCGTGTACTGTGTCACTATGCAGACAGTAACAGTTGCTGTAATACAAACCCCAAAACCAGTGAAGTTGGCACTTTGTGTAAATCGTAAATAAAAACCGAACACAATGATTAGCAAATCCTTTTCAACTTATAATCATTTGAATATACTGCAAAGACAAGATACTTAATGTTCGAACTGGAAAACTTTATTTTTTGCAAATATTAGCTCATTTGGAATTTGATGCCTGCAACATGTTTCTAAAAAGCTGGCACAAGTGGCAAAAAAGACTGAGAAAGTTGAGGAATGCTCATCAAACACTTACAGTATTTGGAACCTCCCACAGTTGAACAGGCTAATTGGGAACAGGTGGGTGCCATGATTGGGTATAAAGGCAGCTTCCATTAAATGCTCAGTCATTCACAAACAAGGATGGGGCGAGGGTCACCACTTTGTCAACAAATGCGTGAGCAAATTGTCGAACAGTTTAAACAACATTTCTCAACGAGCTATTGCACGGGATTTAGGGATTTCAGCATCTACGGTCCGTAATATCATCAGAAGGTTCAGAGAATCTGGAGAAATCACTGCATGTAAGCGATGATATTACAGACTTTGGATCCCTCAGGCAGTACTGCATCAAAAAGCGACATCAGTGTGTAAAGGATATCACCACATGGGTTTAGGAACACTTTAGAAAACCACTGTCAGTAACTACAGTTGGTTGTTACATTTGTAAGTGCAAGTTATAACTCTTCTATGCAATGCGAAACAACACCCAGAAATGCCCCCGGCTTCGCTGGGCCCGAGCTCATCTATGATGGACTGATGCAAAGTGTAAAAGTGTTCTGTGGTCTGACGAGTCCATATTTCAAATTGTTTTTGGAATCTGTGGACATCGTGACCTCCGGAACAAAGAGGAAAAGAGCCATCCAGATTGTTATAGGCACAAAGTTCAAAAGCCAGCATCTGTGATGGTATGGGGGTGTATTAGTGCCCAAGGCATGGGTAACTTACACATCTGTGAAGGCGCCTTTAATGCTGAAAAGTACATACAGGTTTTGGAGCAAGATATGTTGCCATCCAAGCAACGTTATCATGGACGCCCCTGCTTATTTCACAACAGCGGGGCTTCATAGTAAAAGAGTGCGGGTACTAGACTGGCCTGTCTGTAGTCCAGACCTGTCTCCCATTGAAAATGTGTGGCGCAATATGAAACCTAAAATACCACAACAGAGACCCCGGACTGTTGAACAACTTAAGCTGTACATCAAGCAAGAATGGGAAAGAATTCCACCTGAAAAGCTTCAAAAATTGGTCTCCTCAGTTCCCAAACATTTACTGACTGTTGTTAAAAGGAAAGGCCATGTAACACAGTGGTAAAAATGCCCCTGTGCCAACTTTTTTGCAATGTGATGTCATTAAATTCTAAGTTAATGATTATTTGCAAAAACAAATTAAGTTTCTCAGTTCGAACATTACATATCTTGTCTTTGCAGTCTATTCAATTGAATATAAGTTGAAAATATTTTGCAAATCATTGTATTCTGTTTTTATTTATGAATTACACAACATGCCAACTTCACTGGTTATGGGGTTTGTATTATCCTCTCTCCAGACTCTTATTAATATGCTTTTCAATTTCCTGTTAATATCTGCTTATTTATTAAGAACTTATTCATTCTGTAATTTTTAGCTAGCTTAGCTATTTAGCATGCCTACTCCTGCTTTTCTCTCGGTGTGTAACATGTTTAGCCTCGTCCTAGTACTTGATACTTGATTATGGCTTTTAAAATATTAAGAAATTCAGTTTATTTGCCGTAATGGAGGTGATTATTATTAACTTAGGGGAGTGTTGTATCACTGTGTATGAAGAAACACATTTAGCTGCTAACTTGTCAGCCGGTGGACTAAAAATAAATACAAATATTAGCCAGAGGGGATCGACGTTAGTGATCGGCATTAAAAGAGAATCGACATCCTGACAAGAATAATTTTATGAGCACGATTGGTTAAAAAACATCGAGCAAAAAGTCTTAACAGGGCAACTAATTGTTCACAAATCATTGAGCATTTGTAATAGTGTATATCTGTAGTGCGTGTACGCCAGTATGTCTTCCAGAAACATTTTGCGCACAACCCGTAGGGGGCGCCGCAGAAAGTCAATTACTACTCCGTGACACTAATGAAAATACTAATTGACGTCACAGAGCAGGTCCTGCGCGTGTACCTTTGATGTCTTCTGGCTTCCAGCGAGACGATTCCCACTCTGATTGCTTTTCAAAGCCCGTCTCCACAGCGGCATATGTTTAGAAGTGCCTCACAGATGCTGTGCAGAATGCAGAAAAGGTTTAACAACTCTGTCAATTAGCAGGCAGAATGACAAACCAGGTGTGCGGGGATGAGAAGAGAAAATGGAATGGAAAATGAAGAACAGAGTATTTTACCGACGATGTCTTTGTATGGTAGACGCAAAAGTGGTGCGTAAATGGATATTTCTAAAATGCCCCGTCGTAATGTGTGTGCTCATTCCAGGTGTTCATTATCATTCGCATTACCGAGGCTGTGTGACACCATACTATTTACGTATAATGACACAAAACACATACTCCTTTGCATGTCTTCAGGCAAAAACTTCCATTTTTGTTCCTGCCGCCTTCTACAAATTGGCTATTAATGTTTTAAAATGTGGGAAAACTAAGGAAAAATATGCCTCAAAAGTCACGCAACAACAAAAAGTTGTACCGTGATCATAACTAAAGGTTGTGCTTTTTCATTTGGCTTTTTTGTCACACCAGAAAAGAAGGGAATTAATGATGGTGAACATGGACATTGAAATAGGGATTTTCTTTCCTATTGTATTCATTTTTTTCAAGATGGCGCCACTGTTGTGGTCTACTGATTGCAGGAGCCCTCTGCTCTTGTGTGTCCTGCTTAGTCTTCTTAATGTTTCTCTCTTGTTTGCATGTGTTTTTTGTCTTTTGGTTTTGGCCTCTTCGGGACTGCGCAACAATATGTCCAGTGGCACTTTTGTGACTTCTGTGCTGCCTTTTGGATCTGCCTTGGGGGAAGCCTTTTCGCCATTGGTACGTTCGCACCAAAAACCAGCTGCTGGCTCTATTCCACACTGGAGTCTACATGGAGAGACAGAAGGAGATGCAGAGGAAAAGACAGGTCCGCGGAGCTCGTCCATACTGATGGACGAGCTTCACAAAGCCCTGACTGAATGAGCATGTATCGGACACTTCGGTCTCCCCAGGACGGGTTCCTGGCTCATCCACAAGGACCAGACATTAGCCGAGAGACAGTGGGCAGCCTAGGATAGAGTTGGCTCTCTTGGTTGCTTTGTTGGGTCTGATCCTGTTTCTGACTGTGCTGCCCCCCACCTCAGCAGACTAAGCGTGGAGCACCGCAGAGGCCACCTCACTGTATGTGGGTGTTGCGATGAATTTTTTTTTTTGTTTCTGAATGGTGAAATTGTATGTCTATGTATGGTGCAATCGTAGGTGTGCAATGTGTATTTTTGATTGCTAGTTTTTTGTTTCTTTGTTTTGTTTTACTTTTGTAGCTGTATGTAGAAATGTTGACGCTGAAGTGTGCTCTTTTAGGGTATTTTACATCCGTTGGGTTTTTAATGTGTCCCTCTTGTTTTCATGTGTTTTTTTTTTTTTACCTTATTTTCTGTGGACGTTTTGTATCTGCTCTGCAACCACATCATTTCCACATTATGGGATAAATAAAGTATATCCTATCCTAATACAGATAGGTAAACACACTGCAAAGTCTGGCTATATTTAGTGGTGATGGAAAATAATATTACAAAACAGTTAACTTCTTTTTACACTTGCACGACAGTTAAGAATGTTTGATGATCCATTCCTTTATTGATATCTCCTTATTAATGGAGCTATAAAAAAAGCAATATACATATATCAAATGATCCCAAAAAAATAGAGGACTTCCTACTGTAGCTTTTCATCAATAGTATATAATCAAAACTATATCAATACTTTTACCTAAAATTGTACACACACATATATATATATATATATATATATATATATATATATATATATATATATATATATATATATATATATATATATATATATATACATACATACAGTACATACATACATTTAAAAAACATGGAATGTGACCTTTATACTTAAGTCTCCTTTCAGAGTGCAGTACAAACTACTATTTTAAATGACAAAATAGTCATTACTTATTGAATAAACACACTTGTCCTTTACCTTTATCACACATATAAACACTATATATGTCTAAAACATGTGGATTGTGGCTTTATGACATTACTTAAAGGCCTACTGAAACCCACTACTACCGACCACGCAGTCTGATAGTTTATATATCAATGATGAAATCTTAACATTATAACACATGCCAATACGGCCGGGTTAACTTATAAAGTGACATTTTAAATTTGCCGCTAAACTTCCGGTTCGAAACGCCTCTGAGGATGACGTATGCGTGTGACGTAGCCCGGCGAACACGGGTATGCCTTCCACATTGAAGCCGATACGAAAAAGCTCTGTTTTCATTTCATAATTCCACAGTATTCTGGACATCTGTGTTCGTGAATCTGTTTCAATCATGTTCATTGCATTATGGAGAAGGAAGCCAAGCAAGCAAAGAAGAAAGTTGTCGGTGCGAAATGGACGTATTTTTCGAACGTAGTCAGCCACAACAGTACACAGCCGGCGCTTCTTTGTTTACATTCCCGAAAGATGCAGTCAAGATAGAAGAACTCGGATAACAGAGACTCTAACCAGGAGGACTTTTGATTTGGATACACAGACGCCTGTAGAGAACTGGGACAACACAGACTCTTACCAGGATTACTTTGATTTGGATGACAAAGACGCAGACGTGCTACTGTGAGTATGCAGCTTTGGCTTTTTTTTGCGTATGTACGTAACTTTTTAAAAATATATAAGCTTTATGAACCTTGGGTTAGGTGAACGGTCGTTTGGGCTGAGTGATTGTGTGTGTTGATCATGTGTTTGAATTGTATTGGCGTGTTCTATGGAGCTAGGAGCTAGCAGAGGAGCTAGGAGCTAGCATAACACGTACCGTACCGTACGTGCGCGTCACGTACGTAACTTTTTAAAAATATATAAGCTTTATGAACCTTGGGTTAGGTGAACGGTCTTTTGGGCTGAGTGATTGTGTGTGTTGATCAGGTGTTTGAATTGTATTGGCGTGTTCTATGGAGCTAGGAGCTAGCAGAGGAGCTAGGAGCTAGCATAAAAAACACGCAGGTGTTATTATGCAGGATTAATTTGTGGCATATTAAATATAAGCCTGGTTGTGTTGTGGCTAATAGAGTATATATATGTCTTGTGTTTATTTACTGTTGTAGTCATTCCCAGCTGAATATCAGGTACCGTGAGTATGCAGCCTTGGCTGCTAAACATTCGATAATTTGACCGTATGTGCGCGTCACGTACGTAACTTTTTAAAAATATATAAGCTTTATGAACCTTGGGTTAGGTAAACGGTCTTTTGGGCTGAGTGATTGTGTGTGTTGATCGGGTGTTTGAATTGTATTGGCGTGTTCTATGGAGCTAGGAGCTAGCAGAGGAGCTAGGAGCTAGCATAACAAACACGCAGGTGTTTTTATGCAGGATTAATTTGTGGCATATTAAATATAAGCCTGGTTGTGTTGTGGCTAATAGAGTATATATATGTCTTGTGTTTATTTACTGTTGTAGTCATTCCCAGCTGAATATCAGGTCACCCCCGGCTCTCACAGCATCTTCCCTATCTGAATAGCTTCAACTCCCCACTAGTCCTTCACTTGCACTTTACTCATCCACAAATCTTTCATCCTCGCTCAAATTAATGGGGAAATTGTCGCTTTCTCGGTCCGAATCTCTCTCACTTCATGCGGCCATCATTGTAAACAATAGGGAACTTTGCGTATATGTTCAACTGACTACGTCACGCTACTTCCGGTAGGTGCAAGCCTTTTTTTATCAGATACCAAAAGTTGCAATCTTTATCGTCGTTGTTCTATACTAAATCCTTTCAGCAAAAATATGGCAATATCGCGAAATGATCAAGTATGACACATAGAATAGATCTGCTATCCCCGTTTAAATAAAAAAAATTCATTTCAGTAGGCCTTTAACGACCATACACTTGTCATACAGTGCTAAGTTAGCATCCATTAGGGAGACTATACACAAGTGGCTTAGCAGTACATTTTACAACAGACATTGAACAACAACAACATAGTAGACTCTATGGCACTAATATATGAACAATTATACTAAAACGACATACCTTTGTGCCTTTTCTACCAGGAGCTAAGAATTTAACATGCTTAAGAATCTCTTATCTATACACACTTCTTTCCAACCGTCATACATTTTCTTTTCAAGTGAGTATACGCAAGAGCACACCAACTTCCTCTTTAGGAACGGAAGTCTTCAAAATAAAGCTTCAGTGTCAAAAAACTAATCGCTTTCTTTAACATAAAATAAACAACATAGACAACGTGTAACATTAACAATCAACATTTCATTAACAATGTTCTAAAGTTGATTTGACAGCTGTTAACTTCTTTTAACACTTGTATGGCAGCTCAGAGCGTTCAAATGTTACTTTAAAACATTGTTTGTATGATTAAAAGTATATTGGATGGCAATAGTTTGAGACTGAAATAATTAAAATTATTGTTTCATATTGGGAAAAGTGTTTGAAAACATGAACACATTTGGAATTGTGTTTAAATGCATTCTATCCAACAGCAGGGACAGGACCTACAAAAGGACACGTCCTAGGATTTTTTTTAAATCAATAAACTAGATAATTAAATCTCTTATACCCCATTTTGGTATGTATCGCTTTTAGGGATGCAAAAAGCTTTGATTTATTTATATTATATTGCTTTGACTAATCATTTAATAACTAAGTCATAAAAACGGATTAAATGGAGTGTCTGTAATTTTCAATAAGCTGACATAGTGTCATGATCTGAGTGACAGTTTTTGTGTTTAGTGTTTATGCCTGTCTAGTGCTTTTATTTTTGTTCCACTTCCTGTTTTGGTTATGTCTTGCAGGTAGTTACTGCTGTTTCTGATCACTGTTCTGCGCACCTGCTTCTGATTAGTAATGAGTGGACTCACCTGCCTTTGATCCCTAATCAGGAGGGTTTATCTGTCAGTGTTGTCTTCCTTGCAACACTGGGTTATTGTCTATTGTGTGACAAATGGCCTTGTTTGTTCTTTTTACTCGTTCAACTTCCTTATTAGCTGCACATTGTTTCCTGCCGATGCATAGGGTCACGCCATGCGTTTTCCTGACACATCGTTTTTACAAGGCTGCTGCAATAGAGCGCACATGAGAGCGGTGGTGTGTGAGAGCTGTGATATGTGTGGCAGCGAACACCTGACATTTTAAAAATATATATATTTTATCAATGTACACATTTTTTATTTTGATCGTGAGCATTTATTCGATTTTTTCTATTAAGCAGAAAAATGTAGTGATAGGTCCGGCAACACAGATGCATTGGCGCATGCGTCGAGCTCATAGAGCGATACCCTGTGTCGGTGCGCGTACCGCTTTTAGAAAGTCACGTGACCGATCACGAGCTGCTTTGGTCACGTGACCGATACGCGAACTGTATCGCACTGATGCCTCCTCTGAGCCCTGTGAGCAACGTTCCCTCTAAGGTGCGCGCCTGTGCAATTGCACAGCAAATATATGCCGCGCACCAAATCAAACCCATCTGAATTCTAAACAAAATAAACACATTTATTCTGTGTAATTTTGAAATGCAACTTTGAGTGACAGTGACAACAAGCGGCCCTAACGGTGTTCGTCAACAACACGCATACCACTCATACTTGCCAACCTTGAGACCTCCGATATCGGGGGGGTGCGCGGCGGCGTGGTCGGGGGGGCGTGGTTGGGGCGGGGGCGTGGTTAAGGGCGTGGTTAAAAGGAGAGTATATTTACAGCTAGAATTCACCAACTCAAGTATTTCATATATATATATATATATATATATATATATATACACACTGTATTAAATAAAAACAATTGCATTATAAGGTCAAGGGCGTGGTTAAGAGGAGAGTATATTTACAGCTAGAATTCACCAACTCAAGTATTTCATATATATATATATATATATATATATATATATATATATATATATATATATATATATATATATATATATATATATATATATATATATATATATATATATTTATTTATTTTTTTTTGAAATACTTGACTTTCAGTGAATTCTAGCTATATATATATATATATATTTTATTATACATATAAATAAAATAAATACTTTAATTTCAGTGTTCCGGAGGCTATCCAGTAGATGGCAGCATTGTCCTGTTTAACTTCTCCGTTCATGAATGAGTATATCATTTCGGCCACCGTGTTCAATGGAAAAGTCTGTTCTACAAAATGTACAGGCAACATACATACATACCCCTTCCCCTTCAAACTGTCCTGGATTAACTGAAATTCTTGTTTCCATTCGTTTTGAAACTTGCAAGTGTATTTCTTCATCTTGCTCGTCGACGGCGTCGCCATGTCTGTAACTTCCTCGTTCTTCTGCTTCGTCTCCTTGTTGTGTGCGCAGTTGTGCACTCTACTCTCTAAAAGCCGTAGATGTTATGACGTCATTGGGCAGGCAAGCTGTTTATATTGTGGGAAAGCGGACGTGAGAACAGGCTGTCCCCACTCAGGTCCGCATTGAGCTGGAGGGGGCGTGGCCTCCAGCTCCGGCTGAATACCGGGAGTTTGTCGGGAGAAAATTTCTGCCGGGAGGTTATCGGGAGAGGTGCTGAATACCGGGAGTCTCCCGCTAAAAACGGGAGGGTTGGCAAGTATGATACCACTAAGCCACTGGTTCGTTTATGGCCACACAAAAAGTCGGACAACTCAAATACCACACAAAGTTACACTATGACTCCTCAGTCATACGTGTGCATATTTTTCTGTCATTTATTATTAATGTTAATTTATTGATATTAATCATGGAATGCTGTTACTAGAGAAAGTTACAGGAATGACGGCGTGGCGAAGTTGGTAGAGTGGCTGCGCCAGCAATCGGAGGGTTGCTGATTACTGGTGTTCAATCCCCACCTTCTACCATCCTAGTCACGATACAAGTTCACATTATTTATTGACTGTATCTAAAAAAGATAAAAATATGTTTTTATTTAAATCAAGATATGAAATAATCCTAAATGAAATACAATGACTTGGTTTATATTATTGTATATACTAGGTCATAAAATCAGTGTCAGTTGAGTCGGTCCATAGGTTGCCTGTAGGGATTTTTAATGTCCAGCAGATGTCAGTATTTAGTGACACAGTATCGACACAGTATCAATACAGTTTTGCAATGTGTCGAAACGCTTCATGATGCCTCATCAACCCATCACTAGGAAAATGGTTGTTTATTTTAACTATTTTGCCTAAAATACGCATTGGGACTATAAGCCAGGGGTCTCAAACACGCGGCCCGGGGGCCAATTGCGGCCCGCGAGACGTTATTTTGCGGCCCCCACCTTAATATGACAGTTTTATGTTTGTGCGGCCCGCAAGTTTTAAATGAATGGCGCTTGATAGTGTTGTGTCGTTTGCGAACGATTCGTTCGAACGAACGAATCTTTTGAGTGAACGTACTGAACCGAATTACTTCATGAACTGATTCGTTCCTTTCTCAGTTCAGTTGAGCTCCGCCACGACCATGCCGGTATGAGTGGAACTGGCGCATTCTGTGACTCACTGAACCCTCGACGTCGGCGAACAACGCAGCCAATGAGAGGGCAGGGGGAGGGACTGAGCGAATGATTCGTTCAACGCAGATTAACGACATGAATCACTCAGTGAATGACAACGCTCTCACTCTCTGCTCTGCTTGCCCCAATGCCGCGAGTGATTCTTCTTCCGGTCGCAGGGATATGTTTCATGCCATTGGCATCCGTTCTCCATTAATTCTCAAAGCTAACGGCTAATGTTGACTCAAGCCACATGAAAACAAACACACGTCCCCATTATCTCAACACATAAAGTTATGAGAGTAGACTAGTAGAGGAGACAGAAAGAAAGTCAGTGCAGGCTGAGCAGCAGCGACGCGAGGGGGAGGGGCGGGGGGTAAAGTGTAGGGCAGGCTGTTTTGAGAAGATTTAAAATAAAAATAATAACTAATGTATGTACACATACATAGGCTTGTATTTACACAGTTATTGTGATAAAAATAAATTTCTCTTTGGGGATCAATTCTGATTCATATTATTATTATTATTAGTAGTAGTATCCCTTCTACTGCAACTGTTGTTGATTTTTATATTATTTAAGCTATTTATTTTCTTTTTTATTGCATATTTAAGTTGATATTTCCATTTTTATATTTTTAAATGTAAGCTACAGAAATTTTAGTTTTAATGTTGGCATTTCTGGCACTTGGTTTAATATTTGTTTTGTTTTATTTAAGGTAGCCTATTTATTTTCTTTTTGTTTGCACATTTAAGTTGATATTTTCTTTGTTATATTTTTAAACGTAGGCTACAGAACATTTTGTTTTTATGTTGGCATTTCTGGCTCTTAATTTATTTGTTTTATTTTGAAGGTATTTATTCTCTTTATTTATTTATTGTCGCTGAGGACGTGATTCAGGTTCGCGCTGCATTCACTCATTCATTCAGAATCAGGATTCGCGAACCTACTGACACAGAGAAGTGACTGTGGGGAGGAGGACGTCACATTGAGGCTCTCGTTCAGTCACTGTGCTCGTCGTTCATTGGGTGCTGAGGGCTTGTGTCGTTCGCGAACTGACACACACCGAGATCCGCCGCTGGGGAAGCTGTTACTGACTGACTCATGATTCGCTGACCTGCACACAGAACTGCTGCTGCAGAAGTGATTCAGATTCACGTACTGAACTGTGCTGACCGTGGCGCTGTGTCAGTCACTGATTCTAGTGATTCAGTACAGTCAAAAGAACTGCCGATCCCATCACTACTGTGTCGGGACTCGCGTTCACCCTGTTTGCTGCTTCTCCCGCGAATGTCTGCACTGTACTACGCACGCCCCCCCCCCCCCAACCCCCCCTATTTTTTTTTTTGGGGGGGGGGGGGGGAATCGGTGGACACATTTTTTGAACGAATCAATTTAAGGAACTGATTTCTAGTGATTCAGTACAGTTAAAAGAACTGCCGGTCCCATCACTAGCGCTTGACAGCGTTGTGTGCGGAGCTGAAGGAATCTTCCAATCAAGGTGAGGTTAAAAGCTCTCGACAATATCGTGATGACACTGCCTTTAGTGTCCTCTAGAAACTGTCACCACATCATCTTTTTCTCCAGCGTGCCGGCCCAGACACATGTCTATGAGGCCTTTGCAGACACACACGCAAGTTATTGCAAGACATACTTGAGGAACAGCCATACATGTCACACTGAGGGTGGTCATATTTTATTTTATTTATTTTTTAACACTTTTACAAATATGCGCCACACTGTGAACCCACACCAAACAAGAATGACAAACACATTTCGGGAGAACATACGCACCTAAACACAACAGAACAAATACCCAGAATCCTTTGCAGCCCTAACTCTTCCGGGTTGAAAAACAATCCCCCCGCCCCCATCTCCCGAATTCGGAGGTCTCAAGGTTGGCAAGTATGCATTGACGTCACTTGCGTGATGCAAGCAGAGAAACATTTTGCCGCTTTTCCACGACACCCGAACACGCTCTTCCTCCCTCCCTCCCTGCCTGCCTCCCTCGCTCGCCCGCCTGCTCGCTCCGTAAACAGTCCGGGCTTCCAAAGCACTCCGCCGAAGGAGCGAGCGACAATACAAAAGTGTGGTGCACTGGACCCCAGTGCTGATACTCCGACAGAGAGTCGCTGGGCGAATCAGACGTGTAACACGTCAGTGGTGATGTTAGCCCATTCGGGGCTAATTGTGCTACCGTTATTACCGTTATATATTAATAAATAATATGTTAGTGTGTTCTAAGTAATCTACTTTACGAATAATCCTTATAGCTCTTTTCTGTAGTTGATACAGAGAAAGTTGCGGTGCACAAGGAATACAATTTGAAACGTCATTATACAACTAGACATGCTGAGGAGTATGCATAATACCAGGGAGATGAGAGAGTGAACCGGGTTGCAAATTTTAAAACCAGTCTACTGAGGCAACAAGATTTCGTCAAGAAAGCAAGCGAAAAGAGCAATGCAGCAATCAAAGCTAACTACATGGTGAGTGAGATGGTTGCTAGGGCGGGAAAGCCATTCAAAGAAGGTGAATTCATTAAAAAGTGCATGTTAGATTTTTTTTAAGAAATCTTTTCTTGCGGCCCAGCCTCACCCAGTTTCTGCATCCAGTGGCCCCCAGGTAAATTGAGTTTGAGACCCCTGCTATAAGCGGTGGAGATGGTAAGCAGCACCAAGTTCCTGGGGGTGCAGATAACTGACAATATAACCTGGTCCCTACACACCGGAGCTCTTGTAAAAAGAGCTCAGCAGCGCATGCACTTTTTGCGTCGGATGAAAAGAGCACAGCTCCCTCCCCCCATTCTCACCACATTCTACAGAGGCACTATAGAGAGCCTGCTGACCAACAGGATCTCTGTCTGGACTGGAGCCTGCAATGCCTCAGACTGGAAGTCTCTCCAGAGAGTGGTGAGGACGGCGGAAAAGATAATCAGGACTCCTCTTCCTCCTATCCAGGAGATCGCAAAAAGCCGCTGCCTGACCAGGGCTCAGAAAATCTGCAAAGACTCCTCCCACCCCCACCAAGGACTGTTTTCACTGCTGGACTCTAAGTTAAGTTAAAGTACCAATGATTGTCACACACACACTAGGTGTGGTGAAATGTGTCCTCTGCATTCGACCCATCCCCTTGGGGAGCAGTGGGCAGCAGAAAGAGGTTCCGCAGCCTCCGAAGCAGAATCTCCAGGTTCTGTAACAGCTTCTTCCCTCAGGCCGTAAGACTCTTGAACACATCATACTAATCCCCTCAACTCCCCCCAAAATGGATTAACTCGCTGGAGTAAAAAAGACAATATAACATACATCCATAAACATAGATGCATATGAAAAAGTGCAATATATGTATCTGTACAGTAACCTATTTATTTATTCATATAGCAATAAGGTGCATATATGACATATATGCACCTTATTGCTTTTTTATCCTGCACTACCATGATCTAATGAAACGAAATATTGTTCTTATCTGTACTGTAAAGTTCATATTTGAATGACAATAAAAAGGAAGTCTAAGTCTAAGTCTATGTCTAAAGTGTTTTTCATTGGATTACTTGATCAATCAAACAAACGAATCGATAAATGACTCAACTATTAAAATAATCATTATAACTGCAGCCCTAATCCTGATAACTAAACACTGAGGCAAAAGCACACGCCAAATGATTAATGACAGCAAAACATTTTGCTTGCAACAGGAGAATAACTGCAAAAATGTATCTTATATTATCATATGTGTACTGAGCACATTGCTTGACAACACAGATAAACAATTGCACAGCATACATTAGCATCCAACAAACATAATACCCATGCACAAATAAATAACAATTAAATACATGAATAAATGAAGTGCCTACATACTATCAGACGCCATGGAGTTTGAAGGGTCTTCTTCAAAGTTCTTAAAACTTAGATCCACTCCATTTGGATTATATCCATCCATCCACTGTCTCCCGCTTCGTTTTTGATGATATCTAGCTTGTATGTTCGCCTTTAAACATTAATAATAATCTGATATTTGCCCAGCTGCTGCTAAATAAAGTGAAACTATTGCATTGTTTACATCCAATCATAGATATCTCCGTAGATATGGTCACGTGGTTTAAACCCCGCAATAGAACGTATTGGTGAAAAGTTTTCCCTCAGGTTATTCTGCCGGGCAAATTTTGTTTTCATCAAAGTGATGATAGAATTGCTTGTAGTTCAATTTATTGAACAATTTAGTCTATTCTTTAGTTATAATTAGTACTACTTTTATGTAGTACTGTAATTAGGTTTTGGACACGATATAGTTAAATTGGGGGGACAGGATTAGCTTTGTTCTACTTCCTGTTTATATCAACGTGGCAAACTTCTCCAACGCCTCCTTAACATTTTTACTTTTGTTGGGCTGTTTATTATGTTGTCTTTGTGTCTGCTACTTCTGATGGTTCAGTATTCTTTTCAACAATGTGGTGAGTAGAAACTTGATTAAACTGTGAGATAAAGTTGAATAGCAAAAAAAAAAAAAGGAAAAGGGGCCCTTCTAAAACAGTGTTGACTCATAGTGCGATCTGGAAATAATGTAATGTTGCTTGCCAGGGTGATGAAGCCTCCATCATCATCACTGTTCTTCTACAGTCCATTACACTTTTTTATTGACCGTAATGTAGCAAACAGGTTTACTGTGAATTGATTTACTGGACGCCGACTTAAACAAGTTGAAAAACTTATTCGGGTGTTACCATTTAGTGGTCATTTGTACGGAATATGTACTACTGTGCAATCTACTAATAAAAGTTTCAATCAATCAATCAATCAATGTGGCAGTATAACTATATAAGTATTAAATCCCAATCAAAATATAGCAATAATGGAGCATATGTTCCAGCGACCCCAAAAGGGACAAGCGGTAGGAAATGGATGGATGGATGTTACAACTTGGTTGCAGCAGTGCTGTCTTCAGCTAAACGTTTGTAAAACTGTAGGCATGTATGTAACTGATAACATACTTGCCAACCCTCCCGTTTTTAGCGGGAGAATCCCGATATTCAGCGCCTCTCCCGACAACCTCCCGACAGAGATTTTCTCCCGACAAACTCCCGGTATTCAGCCGGAGCTGGAGGCCCGTCTCATAACCCCACCTCCTGGTGCCAAGCACCTCCGCCGCAGAATACACCCCCGACGGGAGCGCCGCGGCCACACCAACCAAAGCCCACACCCAAACCCTCCACGTGCAAGACCGAATCCACCCAAAAAAAGTCACTTAACAAGAAGCCAAAAAGTGCAAAAACAACAATGCTCGCGCTGCAGGAGCCGCGAACGACCGCAGGGACACAACATTAGGTACACCTGCACTGCAGGGGCCGTACTTATCAAGCTTCTTAGAATTACTCCTAAGAAGTCTGCTAAGAGTTGACTTAAGAGTAAATAAATTATTCGCTGAAAGCTGCACTTAAAAGTTAGTTATCAAGCGTCTTACTCACACTTTCAGCGAAGTGTAGGACTGAATCTTAAGTGTCACACTCAGAGCTGAATTACGACATTACTATGTGCCATAAACGGAATTTTAGGTGACGTCATTTCTGTGTCCATAGAAATGACCAATCACGGAAGGGAATCCGTTGTCTAAGAATAAAGAAATATCTTGGAAATATTTAAGTGGACAATGGGAGTGTATATTTTGACAATAAACTACAAAATAATACAAAACAAACTAGTCCCCGCCGGCACTCACGCTACCGCTCCCTCTCTTCTCTCGCCCACACACTCACTGACGTCACTCACCTCACGGCCACACACATACGCTACTCTCAAAATTTTTTCTTTCCAATTCATTAATTAGGCAACTAATTTGAAACTGGTGTGGGTGGCTCTATACATACTAGCCCACTGCAGCCACATGCAGAAATCAACAAGGAATCGAAAAGTATTAAATCTGTGACAAAAATAATACCCGCTCTGTCTAAACGATACCGTTTGATCAGCTGCTCGTCATCAAACAAATCCAGGACATCGTTCCGCTCCCTGAACGTTCGCGCACGTCTCTCTCGCCTCAGTGCCATCCCCTGCTGGCAACTCCTAACCAATTAAGACACCTCTGAAGGTCTCTTAAATATCGTGGAGAGTAGGAGTGATTCTTAGACTTAAGAACGTTGATAAAAAGCTTTTATTCTTAAGTTTGAGAGTAGGACTAAATTTCGCAAATTCTCAGGACTTAAGTGTAAAATGGCACTCTAAGAAGCTTGATAAGTACGGCCCCTGACTGTGATGATAGATAGATAGATAGATAGATAGATAGATAGATAGATAGATAGATAGATAGATAGATAGATAGATAGATAGATAGATAGATAGATAGATAGATAGATAGATAGATAGATAGATAGACAGTACTTTATTGATTCCTTCAGGAGAGTTCCCTCAGGAAAATTTTAATTCCAGCAGCAGTGTACACAATTGTAAAAAGTAAAAAGTAAATAATGGGGGTATAAATGGAGACAAAATAGAAAAATATTACAATAGAATAAAAATAAAAAGCAACGATGAGAATAAAAATGTAACTGTAAAATAAGAATATAACAAGAGAAACTAGGCAGTAGTGACCATGTTATGAAAAAGTATTTCACTGTTATTGTTTTGTTGATGCAGTCGTGCCTCACCATACATTAACCTCACCGCACGCCACTGGTGTATATGTGTAAATAAATGAACACTAAAATTCAAGTATTTCTTTTATTTATATAATAAAATCAATATATATATATATATATATATATATATATATATATATATATATATATATATATATATATATATATATATATGTAACGGTGTAGAAACAGACGTTCATTATGCTTGATTAAATTATGAATGAAGTGTTGCAACAGCGCCTGTTGCTGGCGAGAAGTGGTATGTACTTTACCCGCGGGAAGTGCTCAGAACTGTGACGCCTTCCAATTGATAATCCCGTTACCCAAGTGGACTCACAGTCTCACAATTTGCACTGTTTTGCAGGACAATGTAATAAAAGAAATTCATAATCCACCTGGTGCCAGTGATATGTTGAAGCGACAGCAGTGTGGAGCTGCATTTTGCCACATACAGTTGTGGACCGTCACATATATATATATATATATATATATATATATATATATATATATATATATATATATATATATATATATATATATATATATATATATATATATATATATATATATTTAATATATATATATATATATATATATATTTAATATATATATATATATATATATATATATATATATATATATATATTTAATATATATATATATAATATTTATATATATATATATATATATATATATATATATATATATATATATATATATATGAAATACTTGAGTTGGTGAATTCTAGCTGTAAATGTACTCTCCTCTTAACCACGCCCCTAACCACGCCCCCGCCCAACCACGCCCCCCCACCTCCCGATATTGGAGGTCTCAAGGTTGGCAAGTATACTGATAAAACAAAACAAGTATCATCTGACCCAGACATAAATATTAATAGAGAAAGAATACAAATTGTCAGCCAATATAAATATCTTGGGTTAATAATAGATTCAGAGCTTTCCTTCAAAGCCCATATTGGCAAATTGTGTAAAATATCGCAAAATTTTCGTGCAATTCGAAATGAAATGTCAACTGAAGCTGCAAAATTGTAATTGCATTCGATGATTTTCAGCCACTTCACTTTCAGGCTGGTCAGAGTTAAAAAAAAACTAAACATTGGACATCTTGTACAAACAAGCAATTAAAGTTATGGATAAAAAAAAAACCTAGGCACTATCATCCCTGTGCCATTCTAAAAAAAAAATACAGTATTTTAAACTGGGACAGTCTTCACACATTTGCAGACTTAAAACTGACCTATAAAGTACTGCATGAATTGGCTCCAGATCCTCTGGCAGAGTTCTTCAGCCAACGAAACAGCCTTGAGCGTGTCACTCAAGGCTCTGTTGGAGGTGACTGTTATATTCCTCTGCGCAGGAGCACTTTCAGTAAGTCGGCCTGGTCAGTAAGAAGCGCAAATGTGTGGAACTCAGTACCTGAGGAGGTTAAACTGGTCACAACTTACAAGGCCTTCACAAAAAAAAAGTGGCTTATCAACGCCTACAGCTGCCAGCACTAAAAGATGAGCCTGTTTCTTTTAAATTGTAATTTTACTGCCTTTTTTTACAGCATGGCCTGGGGACTACAGATGAAAACTAGCTTTCTGGCTAATTCTGGCTTTTTTAAACCATTTGTAGTCATGTGTTTTTATGAAATTGTATTGTCCCCTTTTAAATAAACTAATATAATATAATAATCTAATAGCACCCCCGCGACCCCAAAAGGGACAAGCGGTAGAAAATGGATGCATGGACGATGATACAAGGAATAAAGCCAAAGAAATATAATTCTAAATGTACTCTATATCAAAAGGAGTGCTGTAGTAGGACCAACAACAAATGCAAATAATTCTAAATAGTACTAGCACAAAAATAAAGTTGTAATTTTATGAGAAAAAGAGTTAACAATTTGAGTAACAATTAAGTAGGATAGATTATTTATCCCACAATGGGGGAAATTATGTAGTTGCCGTGCAGATACAAAAAGTCCACAAAAAGTTAGGTAAAAAACACATGAAAACATAAAAAAACCCAAAGGACACAAAAGACATTAAAAAGTCAAGGAGCTGATGCAACCAGCTGCCACTTCAGCGGCGCCATTTCTACATACAGCTACAAAAGTAAAACACAATGAAAAAAACAACAGAATAGCAATACATAGTTCATATTGCGCACATAGAATAGCACCCTCTATAGATGAGATGAATCCATGTGTTCATCACAAAAATGACTAGCAAGGCTCAGGTTGGGCCTTATTGCAATTTATTTGATTAAATACTAATCAAATAAACTGCAAAAAAAGGGACTCATAAAAAACTATATTTATTTTATATACAATTACTCTGTGCTAAAATATAGCCTAACTAAATTATTAATAAATAAAATGTTTTTAAATAAACAGTCAATAAAATTTTAGTACAAATGATAATGCAGCTTCACCACTTTACTCATCATTTTTGCGCTTACGAAAGTTCTGTATGACTTTAGCGCCAAACTTCTTGTGTTTCTTTGATATTGTCATTACTTCCACAGTTGGTGGAAAAGTGTATTACAACTGAGTACCGCTGCTCCCTACACCGACTACCGCTGAGAAACAAATATTTTTTGCCGGCCCTATAGGAGGCGCTCACAGCCCAACAATGGGCCTATGGTTAAGAAAAAATGTTCTTCTAAAACTTTCTAAAAAAACATCCAAAAACCGCCAACAACACTTGATTTTCATGTCGTGGCCTGCATATCAACCAAACTATTGTTATTGTAGTAGCTAACAATGAGGAAAAAACTTTTCTGCCATAGTATCACAGGCGAGAGGTATGTTACTGTAGCTAATTCAGCTTCTTCTGCTGCTGCATCACCTTTGAGTCTGTAAAAAAAGGTCATGCCGGATTTTAAATCATGCATCGAAAATCCGGACCGTTCCAAGCAGTGAATACTTACTCTTAAGGCCTACTGAAACCCACTACTACCGACCACGCAGTCTGATAGTTTATATATCAATGATGAAATCTTAACATTGCAACACATGCCAATACGGCCGGGTTAACTTATAAAGTGCAATTTTAAATTTCCCGCCACACTTCCGGTTGAAAACGTCTAGATATAATGACGTATGCGCGTGACATAAACGGTTGATACGGAAGTATTGGTACCCCATTGAATACAATACAAAAAAGCTCTGTTTTCATTTCAAAATTCCACAGTATTCTGGACATCTGTGTTGGTGAATCTTTTGCAATTTGTTTAATGAACAATGGAGACTGCAAAGAAGAAAGTTGTAGGTGGGATCGGTGTATTAGCGGCAGACTACAGTAACACAGCCAGGAGGACAGAGATGGATAGCAGATGCGCTAGCCGCCAAACTCACCTTAACTTCCTCCGTCTCGCTGACCGCATCTGTGATCGGGTGAAGTCCTTCGATCGCTGGAACGCAGGTGAGCACGGGTGTTGATGAGCAGATGAGGGCTGGCTGGCGTAGGTGCATAGCTAATGTTTTTAGCATAGCTCTGTGAGGTCCGGTTGCTAAGTTAGCTTCAAAGGCGTCGTTAGCAACAGCATTGTTAACTGTCGCCAGGCTGGAAAGCATTAACCGTGTATTTACATGTCCATGGTTTAATAGTATTGTTGATCTTCTGTCTATCCTTCCAGTCAGGGATTTATTTATTTTGTTTCTATATGCAGTTAAGCACGATGCTATCACGTTAGCTCCGTAGCTAAAGTGTTTCGTCGATGTATTGTCGTGGAGATAAAAGTCACTGTGAATGTCCATTTCGCGCTCTCGACTCTCATTTTCAAGAGGATATAGTATCCGAGGTGGTTTAAAATACAAATCCGTGATCCACAATAGAAAAAGGAGAGAGTGTGGAATCCAATGAGCCAGCTTGTACCTAAGTTACGGTCAGGCCGAAAAAAGATATGTCTTGCACTGCATTCTAGTCCTTCACTCTAACGTTCCTCATCCACGAATCTTTCATCCTCGCTCAAATTAATGGGGTAATCGTCGCTTTCTCAGTCCGAATCGCTCTAGCTGCATTGAAAACAATAGGAAAATGTATGGAGCCTTTCAACTGACTACGTCACGCTACTTAAGATTAAAGATTAAAGATTAAAGTACCAATGATTGTCACACACACTAGATGTGGTGAAATTTGTCCTCTGCATTTGACCCATCCCCTTGGGGAGCAGTGGGCAGCAGCGGCGCCGCGCCCGGGAATCATTTTCCGGTAGGGGCAAGGCTTTTTTTTTATCAGATACCAAAAGTTGCAATCTTTATAGTCGTTGTTCTATACTAAATCCTTTCAGCAAAAATATGGCAATATCGCGAAATGATCAAGTATGACACATAGAATGGATCTGCTATCCCCAATTTAAAAAAAAAAAAATCATTTCAGTAGGCCTTTAACTTGCTCTCAAAAAATGGAACTCGGCATTAAACCCAAACACATCGCTACGAAAACTCAGTAAATAATCGTTTCCTCCTAGCATTTTTAGAAAAGTGAGAATTATTCTGAATCTCAAGGACAGCACAAGTGCTGAAAGATACAACCATCCCACCAGTTGGCATCCCAGTGAGAGAGCGGACATTGTAAGTCACTGTTTTGATATGTTCTTATTTTGTCCATGAAACATTTAGCATTAGTGGTACATGATAACGCCCCAAAGCTCTCACGAAGTCTTCCTTGATTACACACAGATCACGCTCTCTGTCGTTGTTGTTGACGGAAGTAGCAATCGCCCCTATGAATTCTGTAAAATCCTTTCGACCAGGGAAGTACGTACTTCATGAATGTGCCTGTTACAACATTGTATGCATACTTTATAGCTATCGAAAATTTTTTGGGATGTTTTAAGATGGTATTCAGACGTCTTTATAAAGATAAAGATACAAATAATACAATAATAATACCGTATTTTTCGGAGTATAAGTCGCTCCGGAGTATAAGTCGCACCGGCCGAAAATGCATAATAAAGAAGGAAAAAAACATATATAAGTCACACTGGAGTATAAGTCGCATTTTTTGGGGAAATTTATTTGATAAAACCCAACACCAAGAATAGACATTTGAAAGGCAATTTAAAATAAATAAAGAATAGTGAACAACAGGCTGAATAAGTGTACGTTATATGACGCATAAATAACCAACTGAGAACGTGCCTGGTATGTTAACGTAACATATTATGGTAAAAGTCATTCAAATAACTATAACATATAGAACATGCTATACGTTTACCAAACAATCTGTCACTCCTAATCGCTAAATCCGATGAAATCTTGTACGTCTAGTCTCTTACGTGAATGAGCTAAATAATATTATTTCATATTTTACGGTAATGTGTTAATAATTTCACACATAAGTCGCTCCTGAGTATAAGTCGCACCCCCGGCCAAACTGTGAAAAAAACTGTGACTTATAGTCCGAAAAATACGGTAGATAGATGATATTTGACCCTTTCAAAAATCTGATCCTGAACTCCAAAGGGTTAATGATCATTTATTTTAAATGTGTCTCTTATACATCACTGGTTTTGGGTTTTGTAATATGCAAGACGTATACTGTACTGCAAAATACCCTTCTGAATAGAAACACATTTTTTTGTGCGTGTGTGTGTCTAGAAGGGAAGCTCCGCTTTGCCTCCTACTATGGAGACCACATGGTGCTGCAGAAGTCTCCGGAGAGCGCACTTCTGTGGGGTTACGGCCCCGAGGGCGCGCAGGTCACCGTCTACTTGTCAGGACCGATAAAACATGCAAGCTCACCAGTCACTGTGACGAAAGGTAAATGTAGCTCGCTGTTGTCGGGTGGCAAGTATATGCAGACCTCCGCGGGGCTGTGACGGGGACAGAGGAGAGAAAAAAAGAAATAACAGGTCAAATTGAGTGATCCTGACAGGTACTTGAGGCAAGTGGCTTGGAAATCATGCAAGTTCAAATGCAAGTGTAGCAATCTTTGCTTTCAGCCCAGCCCAAACTATACTATGCTTTAGTGATAAATGTGCCTACATCCCATATTCATAACCACATATCGTCTTCTCATGACACATGCAGGCATATGGCGAGTAATCCTCAACCCCATTGAGGCTGGCGGTCCCTACAGCGTGACCGCGGCCCTTCAGAACAGCTCGGCCACTCTGACCGATGTGCTGTTCGGGGACGTTTGGCTTTGCGGCGGCCAGAGCAACATGTACTTCAAAACATCACAGGTCAGTGTGCTGCTGTGCAATACTGATACAGACCCTCCAGGAATTTGGTATCTTGTCATTGTGCCAATTTAATTATGACATTGCAACTTTGTCCAATCCCTGCAACTTCTCCACACATTTTGGCTAATCAAATGCATCCCTAAGCATCGCTCAAATATGCACGTCAACTGTCTAATGAAAACTAATGTATTTATACAGTATATATAATGCATATATTTATTGTGTAGACAAAGCATGAACATGGAACAACATCTATCAATATTAATATTGACAATATCTAATAACTATTGATCGCTTGAATAGCTTAAATCTCATACTCACTCGTTGCACGGACCAGACCCCCTTCTTGTTCCTATTTACAGCGCTAAGCCTTCTGGGCAATACATACCAACACACCCACGTCCTGACTTTCTTGAACTAAACTTTACGATATATAACCATAAAACACACACGGAGAATGTCTGCAACTTGTGGACGACAAAGCAGACAGCGGACAATGACGTGGTGTTTCTTTTTATGAATGATTTTAAATGGTTAATGGATATTACTTGTATAGCGCGTATCTACCGTCAAGGTACTGAAAGCATTTTGACACTATTATCACATTTACCTACTGATGACACAGGGATACTGAGGCTCGAACCTGCAACCTTCAGGCTGGGAGACAACCACTCTACCACCTGAGCCATGCTGCCCCGCACAGTATTGGAGTCAGCGTTACTGTCATCAAGTGTCTTCCTCCCAGACTAAAACTAGTAAAACATCAAAATAATAGTTCCTCGACTTGAGAGTACCTGTTTTTACGAGTATTTTGAGATGTGGTTTTTGTTATCCTTTAAATTGCGAGCATGATTAGAGTTACAAGCCTCCCCGCCTATAGACAGTGTAGCAAATGCCACAGTAAGCGGCATAAGATCCACCCAAAAACATACAGTCTGACTTGCAGCGGTCCAGCTTCCACAGCCTTCCAGCCGAAATCATCGTCCTGCTGAAGCTTGCTCTTCAGGCCACAGCTTGGCTTCCTGTGCACACATAAAGCTGCTCCGGGTGTCAATGGCGGGTCTGTCCACTCCACCATGCTACGAACCAGCGATGCTGCACAGCCTCGTGTGATAGTAACACTCCCAGCACATCGCCTGTAAGGCGTCCGCTCTTCTCCCTCACTACACTGATTGTGGGAATATTCGCTTTTTTAACGCCATTACTTGCTGATATCCCAGCCTTATTGACCAGCCCTCCGTCTTCGGCAACTTGGCTCATTGTAAATGTTAGATCTAAGATGCCAATCAAAACACACTGAAAAGTAAATGTTAATTTGTACATTAATAATACATTACTTCATAAAACTACTGTACTTGTTTGCGTAATTGTTTTCAAACAATATATTTTATCCAAAAGTTTTTTAAAGACATGTTACATGTTACAATTGTGCGGTTTTAGGGGAGGCAAGCACGGATTAAGATGATTTCAATTAATTTTAATGAGCGTGGCTGATTTGAGATACAAGTGTTTTGAGTTAAGAGCTCGGTTGTGGAATGAATTGTGGTCGTAAGTTGAAGTACCACTGCATTTTTTTCCCCAAAAAATGCACATATGCAAATAAAGCATATTGTGTTAGATTTGTTGAAATATTGTACTTTTAGGGGTCATAGTTACAAAAAACTACTTAAAACAAACTCATTGTCACGATCAGCTTAGCCGGAGTACAACCCTAACGCAGAGCAAAAATATAAATAATAACAAAAAGGAGTGACTAAAAATAACTAAGGATGCACACTTAAGGTGAGAGAAACATAAATAACACACAAAGTGTGGAGAGGTAACAGTTAGCACTACAACGCAACACTGGGACTGAGCCACAGGGAACAAGAAGTGTAGCCAAAGCACAAGAGATGTACACGACTGGAAGGGTGAATCATCAGGAATCTACTGGCACCGAGTGAGAGACTGGAGAGCTTAAAGGCCTACTGAAACCCACTACTACCGACCACGCAGTCTGATAGTTTATATATCAATGATGAAATCTTAACATTGCAACACATGCCAATACGGCCGGGTTAACTTATAAAGTGCAATTTTAAATTTCCCGCTAAACTTCCGGTTGAAAACGTCTATGTATGATGACGTATGCGCGTGACGTCAATCGTTGAAACGGAAGTATTCGGACACCATTGAATCCAATACCAAAAGTTCTGTTTTCATCTCAAAATTCCACAGTATTCTGGACATCTGTGTTGGTGAATCTTTTGCAATTTGTTTAATGAACAATGAAGACTGCAAAGAAGAAAGCTTTAGGTGGGATCGGTGTATTAGCGGCTGGCTACAGCAACACAACCAGGAGGACTTTGACTTGGATAGCAGACGCGCTATCCGACGTTAGCCGCCGACCGCATCTATGATCGGGTGAAGTCCTTCGTCGCTCCGTCGATCGCTGGAACGCAGGTGAGCACGGGTGTTGATGAGCAGATGAGGGCTGGCTGGCGTAGGTGGATAGCTAATGTTTTTAGCATAGCTCTGTGAGGTCCTGTTGCTAAGTTAGCTTCAATGGCGTCGTTAGCAACAGCATTGTTAAGCTTGTTAAAGCATTAACCGTGTAGTTGTTAAAGCATTAACCGTGTAGTTACATGTCCATGGTTTAATAGTATTGTTGATTTTCTGTCTATCCTTCCAGTCAGGGGTTTTATTTCTTTTGTTTCTATCTGCAGTTAAGCCCGATGCTATCACGTTAGCTCCGTAGCTAAAGTGCTTCGCCGATGTATTGTCGTGGAGATAAAAGTCACGGTGAATTTCACGTTCTCGACTCTCATTTTCAAGAGGATATAGTATCCGAGGTGGTTTAAAATGCAAATCCGTGATCCACAATAGAAAAAGGAGAGAGTGTGGAATCCAATGAGCCAGCTTGTACCTAAGTTACGGTCAGAGCGAAAAAAGATGCGTCCTGCACTGCACTCTAGTCCTTCTCTCTCACGTTCCTCATCCACGAATCTTTCATCCTGGCTCAAATTAATTGGGTAATCGTCGCTTTCTCGGTCCGAATCGCTCTCGCTGCTGGTGTAAACAATGGGGAAATGTGAGGAGCCTTTCAACCTGTGACGCCACGCTACTTCCAGTACAGGCAAGGCTTTTTTTTTATCAGCGACCAAAAGTTGCGAACTTTATCGTCGATGTTCTCTACTAAATTCTTTCAGCAAAAATATAGCAATATCGCAAAATGATCAAGTATGACACATAAAATGGATCTGCTATCCCCGTTTAAATAAGGCAATTTCATTTCAGTAGGCCTTTAAGTAGTCAGGAGGTATTGAGCATTAGGTGAGCGCTATGCCCCGTGACCCAGAAACTAGGCACTGCAACAAAAATAAGATAGATGATAAGATAGAACATGATACTCATAATGATTGTGAAAGGCTGATGCAATATCATTAAAATAAAAAAATGCTTACATTTTGCCACAACCTTTTGAAAAAGCTGCTGTGAATTTCCTATTTTACCACGCGACAATCACAAAAAAAGCTCACCAAATCCTGGAGGGACTGATGTACAGTATGACAATACACAAGGACCCTTAATGAGCATTATGAATGATGGCCTTGTAGATTTTTAATGCATCTGAAGAGCTCGCTCTTGCGGGCAAGTACCCTCACGTGAGGACCTTTATGGCAGCCTTGAATATGAGCGACACTGAGCTGACTGATCTGACTGGAGTGGCGCTCCCATGGTCTGTGACTGAAGCCAGTAAGACAATGCTTCGTTCATCCAAAGCAGTGTCCATTAGAGGTTATTTACTTACTGAGTGGACTGGTGTTCTTGCTTTCAGGTGGCCTGGCCCAGTTCTCTGCAGTGTGTTGGCTCTTTGGCCGTTACATGTATGAGAACTTGAAGTACCCCGTCGGACTGGTAGAGTCCTGCTGGGGTGGCACACCTGTTGAAGCGTGGTCATCTTTAAGAGCCCTTCAGCAATGTGGACTGGAGCAGAACAACCAAAGGCAAGCAGACAAGATTGTCTATTAACAATAAATGTTTTTAATTTATTAATAATGATTCATTAAGAATGATTTGGAGATTATGAGAAAGTGGAAAGGAAAAGGTATCTCTTTGGTATTTTACTAGCAAGTATATTGCACTACACAACAACAACAGAACCAATGTTGTATAGCTGTAAGCAGAAAACTGCTAAGCCAGCATTAATACACTTCATCAACAGGATTAAATAAATTCATTATAAATAAAATAAATAATCATACTTTACAGGCTATAGAGTGCACAGGTACTTAAGCTGCACCCACCACATTTTAGAATAAATAAATATTTTTGCATATATTAGCTGAACCGGACTATAAGCTGCGGAGGTATACACCAGTACGAAAGATTTTGAAAATATGTATATGCTGTAATTGTTTCCAAAGTGTGCCTGTCACAAGACAGTAAAACAACTGATCAAACAAAACAGAAGTCATCGTCATGGACCCACTAGGTGTGGAAGCTAGCTCTCCAATCAACGGAACAGACTCAATAACTCCACGGTGACGTTTTGGTGAATTTATGAAAATGAAACAATACAAAAATAATGCCAGTAAATAATACTAACACGGACAACTGTAAACTTGATGGCATATTAGCTAATACTACCGATGCTAGCTTGATTACATTACGACAGCATGTACAAATACGCATAAAAAAACACTCCTACAGACATCACACAGGGTTTAGTAAATATGAATTGTTTTAGTTATATTGTAAAACTTACAAATGTTCCTTGTAGTGATGAAGAATCCTTTCAAGCAGAAATGCTACGTACAAATAGTTGACGAAATGGGATATACTGTACCTCCGGTTCAAGGCACCAAACAGGAATTACATTGCATCTGCAGTGAGAAAACTCGTCCAAAGGTGGCGCTGTATCACCAACAATAGCACACATTTTCAGTATCCGTCGGTGTTGAAAACTATTTGTTGAATACAAAACATTATGGCCGTTAGCGAAGACAGCTCAATTAATTATCTGCACCGTTTTATAAGCCGCAGGATGCAAAGCGTAGGAAAAAAGTTGTTCATAGTTTATAGTCTGAAAAATATGGTAAATACTATATTAATATTTAGGTACATGCATAAGTAAATTAAAGGGGAACTGCACTTTTTGGGGAATTTTGCCTGTTGCTCACAATCATGAGAGACAAAAAGACAAGCTTTTGTTTTATTTTGCATACTTACATGTAAAAATCGGCTTGATCTAGGTAGCTAGCAATGCAGCTAATGGGAGCAATCTATTCTACCTCTAAATCACTTTGAAAATGCATCCAAAAACTGTCACCAATACTTCATTTACGTCCCGTAATCTGTGTAATAACCAAGCTGTGGCGGCATTGTTATTCTAAGAGTGAACACTCTTTCTAATGTAGTAACACATCGGCGCGCTTCGGTATTAGCCGTAAAAGCTAACTACAGCAAAAGATAAGCTAGCTTCTACGACAGCATGAAACGTGTTTGAGTTTGTAATGCACAACACAATGCGGTAAGATACAAACCTGTACTGTCTGAAAAACATGAACGATCATATTACAGTATCTGTAAAGTATTAGCCCACATTTCATGTTTTGTTTTACACAGCTAGCCAGACAGCGTATGTACTGTAGTTGTAATACATGCATGAGGTGCTGCGTCCATCATGATCAATATAAAGTGTGACTCACTCGATGGACAGTTGTTTCTTTGGTCAAGCTGAACAGGGGATGTTTTTTCTGGTTCATTGGTGGTAACCAATCCATTTATGTCTAAATATCTTGTCTCCAAATTCCACATTTACAGCTTCGAGTGGCTTTCAATTGACTCTCTCGGCTTCCGTTTGCGCCAACGTTTCACCCTCTTCTTCCTGCTCGTTTCTAGAAGCAGTAGTTCATCCTCCGTTCATTCGGGTTAAAAAAGATAAGGTTTGTGAATCCTCATTTGTGCAAAAATTGCCGTCTTTGTTGTTTGTTAACAAGTCTGCCATGATTAGAACACAGACAAGGGTTTTGTATCCCGAAGTAAGACACACATTGTTGCCAGAAGTCAGACGTGCGCTGCTATGGAAACAGAAATCTTTGAGTGGAAGAAGTTTATTAAATTGATTAAAATGTCCAGGGTGTACCCCGCCTTCCGCCCGAATGCAGCTGAGATAGGCTCCAGCACCCCCCGCCACCCCAAAAGGGACAAGCGGTAGAAATGGATGGATGGATCAAAATAGGATAAATATTGAACATATTGTTATGAACGTGTCTGTTGATACATTATATATATACTTGCAGTGTGTATACAAAACGTTGGAGGGTTTTAAAGTAGTTTTAAAGGGCTTTGAAAGCTACAACGGTGACTCCCATTAGCTGCATCCTCCAAGTGTTTTTTAAATAATTTTTAAAATCCGAACTAAAAAAAACACGTGTGTTCTTGTTTCTCATGGTGATTGTGAACGATTTTCAAAAAAAAAAAAGTGGTTTCCTTTTAAAGCTGCAGGGTGCTAACCATCCATTGGTACTTCAAATGCAGCTACTGCCATCTTGTGTAGTGATTGACCAACTTTCCCCTCAGCTCTAAAAATGCAAACTCTGTCCTGTGGAACGCGATGATCCACCCACTGCTCAACATGACACTCAAAGGAGCCATCTGGTACCAAGGTAACAACCATTCATCACAGATTCCAATATTAATCAGAGCCTGCGTCGATAAAGACATTCCTCTTGGTGCCCAGGGGAACGAAATGCGGACTACCATCAAGACAAGTACAACTGTTCTTTTCCTGCCATGATTGATAACTGGAGGAAGACGTTTCACCTGGGCTCAGGTGGGCAGACTGCTGTGGACTTCCCCTTTGGATTTGTCCAGGTATTTATTATTGTTTAGAATATTTTTTTAATTAATCCCTAAATTTGTCTGCTTTTTTATAAATAAATAAAAAACAAAAAAAAACATTGACTTACTTTCTGTGGCTGTTGGAAACCACCTGATGTAGTTTCCAGTAACTCCATGTTTATTTCTTTTTCATAATTTCAAAGAGTCACAAGGGGTGTGTCGGAAAAGGTACAGGAAGAAGCAAAACCTTATGGGCCCCTGACCCATCACTCAAATGACAATTTTCTTAAACCATAATTACTTAATTCATACTACAATTACACAACAAATACGATACAAATTAATATACAGTTGTCCCGCACATTTTTAAATCTATATTCTACATATTATTCAAGCATAAAATGCCTCAAATAAATTCAAAAGATCAATACTACATTAGTATTGGTCACTAGATGAGACCATTTATTTATGTGTTACAGATCGACCACAGGAAGTGAACAAACAGCAATTGCTATGAAATGGAAAAGGGGTAGGATTCATTGAGCTTTGCTTCTTCCTACTCCTTTTTGCACATGTAGTAATAATTAACTGGAACTATGTGAGATGTCATATTGGAACTGTGTGCATGTTTGAAACAATCTAACACCATAACCATATTTGTTAAAGTCAGCACAGTATGTGTCTTATTTTCTATTATGTCTAATATATTGGATTAAAGAAGTGTAAAGGTGACTATAAATATTCATGTTTGGAGGGTTTAAAACAACATATTTAGAAGGTTGTAACCAGGTTTTGTATGCTCTATGAAAATATTAAATTTATACATATTTTGTACTTTGCATAAACTATTTTACCACCAGTAAACAGCGATACTGCACATGTAGCTACAAAATATTTAACTCCGCAAGATGGCAGTAGCTGCATAATGAGGGGTCACTGCATCCAGCAGCTTTGTCTATCTCAGCATGCGCTTTAAACTGTTGCTTGCATTAGTTTGTGAAACTACTGCATGTCAATCTTGTCATACTGTTGTTTATCAGTAGAATTCATGTTGGCTGAGCAGTTTGTTCCTTATCGCTATTACAACATTGAAGTGAAGTGAAGTGAATTATATTTATATAGCGCTTTTCTCTAGTGACTCAAAGCGCTTTACATAGTGACACCAAATATCTAAGTTACATTTAAACCAGTGTGGGTGGCACTGGGAACAGGTGGGTAAAGTGTCTTGCCCAAGGACACAACGGCAGTGACTAGGATGGCGGAAGCGAGAATCGAACCTGGAACCCTCAAGTTGCTGGCACGGCCACTCTACCAACCGAGCTATGTTGCTGCTGTGTTGTGCAATATACGTACTTGTTCATAAAGGATCATTTAGTGAGTCAAAGAGAGCTGTTTTCCATTACACTTTCTCCACTTTAAAACATTATCAGAAGGCCTCATCAAAACAGCCTCTCTCCAATGACCATCTGCTTTCGAATAATGTCCCGTCCTCTTTGCTGTTGAGGTAGAAGTTAAAAGACAAAAACCCCAGCATCAGCACTTCCCTAGGCCTTCTGCTTCTTTGTTTCTTATCGTTTCAAGTGTCTTATGTACCTCTTTCTCTCTCTCTGATGTAGCTGTCCACCAACATAAAAGGCTCCACGGATGACAGCTTTCCAAACATCCGCTGGCACCAGACAGCCGACACAGGCTTTGTGCCTAACCTTCGCCTGCAGAGGACCTTCATGGCTGTGGCTGTAGATTTACCGGATGAGACTTCACCATACGGCACGTAAGAATACAGCTGCCAAGCAGTATAGTGTAGGGACAAGCGGTAGAAAATGAATGGATGTTTTGGGGGCCATATTTCCTGAAAGCTAAGGAAGGGCGGACTTTTCCCTTCACTATTGGTCTTATTTTGTATATTCCAAAGAAATTTTGATTTTGGTCCATTTATTTTGTCACATTTACAGGAGTGCTGTACTCTTTTTAAGGTTCCGGTAGAGTGGAAAATGTATATGATTATTTGTGTTTCAATGTATCCATTGAACCATATCCAATTGTACTTAAAATCCGCAAAGTATGTGAAAATATCACTTAAATTTCACAAAATGACAACATCTCAGACGGCCATTTTGAATATTGTGCTCTGAATGTCTTCAGTAATTTCCGTAGATTGATGTCACTGGACCATGTTATCAGATTAGACTGGAAATATGCAAAAATTAGAAAGAGCTGCGCTGTCTATCATTCACAATCCCTATATAAGACAGGAACACATACAGTACTTCTCCTCATTCAATGCGTTTTCTTTATTTTCATGATTATTGTCGATTGTCACTGAAGGAATCAAAACTATGAATGAACACATGTGGAGTTATGTACTTAACAAAAAAAGGTGAAAGAACTGAAAACATGTTTCATATTCTAGTTTCTTCAAAATAGCCACCCTTTGATCTGATTACTGTTTTGCACACTCTTGGCATTCTCTCGATGAGCTTCAAGAGATAGTCACCTGAAAGGGTTTTCACTTCACAGGTGTCATAGTTTTGATGCCTTCAGTGACAATCTACAATGTCATGAAAATAAAGAAAACGCATTGAAATGAGAAGGTGTGTCCAGTACTGTATGTTCTTCTTTTTTTTAAGCATTTTAAGTCGTAAATTAATAAATTACAAAACAAGTCTGCAATTAATGGAGTCAATGGAGGCTCTCTATTTCACCAACAAAACCCTCTAAATAACCATCCAAAACCCGCCAACAATACTCTATTAACATATTGTGACCTGAATATTAACCAAAATTTCCGCGATGATGTTATGTGCGCAAACATACTATTTTTTTTTAGCAGCGCATTGATAACAGACAGTTATGTATTCCTCTGCTACTTTTACTGTGAACTGGCCGTGATGTCCTGCTGCTCCCGCAACATCGCGTCTCGGCTCGTCAAAGTTATTCTAGATTATAAATCATGCCTCTTATCTGGATTTAGCCATAAATCTAGAAGTTGTTCAACTGTGACATTCAATTTATACCCGGAAATGGAGACAAACACACAACAGAAGACAGTGTCTGCAGGTAGCAACATTTTTTTAACCCTTCGTCTGGATTAAAATTAAATCTTCATCTGAACGGGAACACATGAACATCCTATCAGTCGTCATCGCAGTGAGAGCAGACATTGTACAGTAAGTGATTGTTTTATTATGTTTGTATTTCTTGTTTAGCACTTAGCAATACTGCTCAATGATGCATAGTGTTTTACTAAAGCTGGATCTGTTTAGCAGAGCTTCTAAAACTTGTGGCTCACTTTCTTTATGTTCAGAATAAAAAATGTAAGGTTTTGGGTCATAATTTGTCCCAAAGTAATCACTGTTGCCTGTTACGAACTCGGCATGATTAGCATTGTTGTTGATGGTAAAGGTATCTGAGGTTCCTACCTCTACGTCACGGATCACATGACTGGCTAGCTCATTATCTCTCAAAATGGCTCGGGAATTTCTGTTAGATTTATACTATTTTGATCATATCTATTTACTTGCAAATTTTGGAAGTTTTTGGATGTCTTGAATCAGATATAATAGCTTCAATATAGAGGCAACTTGTTTTTCTCTTCTACTGGTGTTTTAAGGATATTCTGCAAAAAAGTTAACCAAAGAGCATCTCTATGACAGAACCCTAGTGTTTTTAAGAATCTGCTGCAAATGTTTTTTGAACTGAGCTTGGGGGCCATCAGTTGAATATCCCAATTTATGAAAAAGAGATGGAGCCTTGAGGAGCACCGCTAGTTATAACAAGTTGAAAAAAATTGACTGACTGCATCTGAAGTAAACAAGCTACAGCAACATCTTAGTAACATAAATCACATTATGAAAACAATGTGTAACTGCCAAAAAGACTTAAAGGAGTGCTTTGAGGAACGCCTCAGTTATGTAAATCACAAGTTTGTTTGCTGGCAAGGTTAAAATGTCAATTTGAGTATCTGCCAATGTGTTCATAGTGGTCTAGTTCCTCTACACAAATGGAGCACTGGACTGTTTTAGACGTTTGCTGCAAAAATGTTTAGTCCCCCTTGTGAATAGCCCTGCTGTATGTTTATAGCAGCGGTGTCCAAAACATGTTATCAGCCCTGGGCATTGTTAATGACATAAATTAGGAGAGAGTACACTAATTGACTCTTACTCCTACTTTAGATAGCATAGCATAACCTCAAGATAAGCAGTGCCCTAGGCAGAGGACATTTATGTTTTGTATAACAAGGCTAAAAACAAATGTCCACTGCATAGGACGCTGATTTTCAGAAGGCGGTACTGGTCTATGTTGGATTTGTCTTAGGATCTTTAATGTACAAATGTATACATTTTTTGTGCCCCCTGCGTTCTTTCATTGTTCTTAAAGCGGCCCTTAATGAAAAGAAAATGTAGACACTTGTGATTTAGGGCTATATAAATAAACATTGATTGATTGATTGATAGACACCCCCTGGTTTATATTGTGAGTTGATAACTTTGATTGACGTGACATGAAGTGTGTTCACCTTTTTTTATGCCAACCAACTCCACCATGCAGCATCCACCCCCGTGACAAACAGGATGTAGCTTACCGGCTGACACTGGGAGCGATGGCGGTGGCCTACAATGACAAGGACGTGGTCTTCCTTGGACCTTTCCCCAGAAAAATCCTGTCCACTCGGAAGCGTGTCATTGTCACGTACGACCAAGCAGTCTCTGTCAAGCTGTCTGAAGATATCTTTGAGGTAATCAGTGGCAAAACAGAGAGGTTTATCCTCCCTAATGCTTCAAAAAGACATTATAAATAACCAACGTGCTGTAGAATGTATCATCGTTATTTTTGTGTCAAGCTCTGCTGCTCACAGTCACGCGCTCCCTGCGGGCCTCAGTCTCTCTGGATTCCATCTCCCATCATGCATTGGGTTCCGACCACCGTCCAGATATCTGCCTATGTCTGCCCACCCTCTACTGCAGTAGCAGCTCTTCGCTACGCATGGAAAGACTGGCCCTGCGACTTTAAAGCCTGTCCAGTCTACAGCGCAAAATCTGGGTTACCTGCGCCGCCTTTCATCATCAATCGCTATCGGGCTAAAAGAAGCTTCGCAACAAGTCACAACTATGCTAAAGCTCGTTTAAGAAAAAAACAGTACACAAAATGGCATGTAATGTTACGGTGTGGAGCCAAATAACCACTAATTTTGGTGTATGTGTGTAAAACCTAAACAAGATTATTAACTGGACTTTTGTGATATAATTGTTCAGTTTGAAGGTTAGCAGTCTGAAATGTCACCAAGTTTTTTTGAAAAATTGCATTGTGTTTTAGCGACGTTTTTAGAATAGCATATGAACTAAGTACACACACATTTTCCTGAGAACTCCTTTGGCCCCATTGACTCCCATTATAGCTGCTATTTTTACCAGACTGTAATCCTGGTATATTACTATGCTTTTTCCACGAAAACCAAATGACGCATTGTATCCCCCCCCCCCCCCCCCCCCCCCCAAAAAAAAAAAAAAAATCCTGTTTGGTTGTAATTGCACTCCTTAACCACCGGGTGGCGCCAGAAAACCATGTTCATAATTCTCAATTTTGTGAAGTATACATAAGTTAACTGCCATTAAACTGCTGCAATGAAATGCAAATGATCAGGGGCAATACTCAATAAACTCAACCAAGTCCTGCCTGCTTTCTCTCTCATTCTAGCTCAGTAGGCACTGCAAAAATGTTTTTGTCTAATTGTCTCCTGTATAAAAAAATGTCATGAATTATTGACCAATTAAAGGCTTTAATCACCCAACCTCAAATATTCTACACTGCAACTTATTTATAGAAATATTGAAGTTTTCATTTTTCCATGATGAAAAACCATAAATTGCACAAAAAAAATAATAATACAAACTTTATATCAATAGATAGATCTGAAGTTGTCAAAAGATTGAAATATTTGGGAAGTTAAAAAAATAATTTATTGCCCGCTTAAAGACACTTTAATGAGCCGGTCCCTTTTGGATCCTAAGAGTGAGTGTGTGTAGTAAATTTTATGATTTTCAAGACATGGCCACTATCAAGCAAAACATCTTTGCAGGGGCACATGTGGGATATCATCCAAGTGACAATTTGTCGGACGATGATAAAAGGATATTTGTATTACTTGCAAAGCATTTTAAGCAAAACCCGGGGACATCACAAATGCTACAGCCATTAATTGCCCCAAGTGTTTTCACAGGACTGTCTGAAACCCATTTTTCCATTGTCCCCAATTATCTGAGGTCAGGCACGGGGCAGCAGCCTAGATTCTCCGGCCACTTTGTCCAGCTCCTCCCGGGGGATCCCGAGGCGTTCCCAGGCCAGCTTGAAGACATACAACGTGTCCTGGGTCTTCCCCGTGACCTCCTACCAGTCGGATGTTCCCTAAACACCTCCCTAGGGAGGCGTCCGGGGTGCATTCTCACCAGATGCCCTAATCACCTCATCTGGCTCCTCAAGATGTGGAGGAGCAGCGGTTTTACTCTGAGCTCCTCCCCAATGCCATTGCTTCTCACCCTATCCCTAAAGGGAGAGCCCCGCCCCCCACGCAGGAAACATACTTTGCCCGCTTGTACCCGTGATCTTGTCCTTTCGGTCACAAGCTCATGACCATAGGTGAGAATACGGACGTAGATCGACCAGTAAATTGAGAGCTTTGCCTCTCGGCTCAGCTCCTTCTTCACCTGGACGAATCGATGCACCAGCTAATAATTGCTACCATTTAATACTGTAAAAAAACATGCTTTTATATTTTAATTTATTTTTAAAAAGCTTTTACAACACAAACATCTACACAATATATGCACAAATACACAAAAAAGAGAATGTTTCAATTAATTATATGTAAACAATGTGGAGGTATTTAGACCCACAAAACTTAAAATTGTATTGTTATTTTGAGCATTTGAAGTCGTTTTGAAAGAGGTTATAACCTTAAGAAGAGCTGAAATATGAGGAGGAAGACAGCTTCAAAGAGGCCGGGGCCAGGTGGGAGGAGCTAGAACACTGCAATATCTGTGCTGGAGGAAAGAGAGGACAATATGAGCAAATACAAGAAATACTTTACATTTTGGCCACAATTTTATTAACTATTAACATTTGTGAGAATGGTATTTTAGATACCCTACTAGGGCTTGGCAACCTCCAGCCCTTCTATGGTCTTTAAAAGGGAAACTGAGCATTTGCCTACCATTCGCAATCTTTATGTAAGACAAGAGTTCAAATCCCAGCCGAGTCATACCAAAGACTATAAAAATGGGACCCGTTTCCCTCCCTGCTTGGCACTCAGCATCAAGGGTTGGAGTTGGGGGTTAAATCACCAAAATGATTCCCGGGCGCGGCGCCGCTGCTGCCCACTGCTCCCCAAGGGGATGGGTCAAATGCAGAGGACAAATTTCACCACATCTAGTGTGTGTGTGACAATCAATGGTACTTTAATCTTTAATCTTTAAACACATCAGTCTTTCTTTTTTTATGCATTCTAATCTGTAATATACGGCAAATACGAGGTGGCTAACAATAAAGCTAATGGGAATCTACTGTTGCGCCCATGAGGCCCCTCCAAAAAACTTCCAAAAACCTGACCTGAATATTAACCAAGAATTAGCAAAACCGTTATTTTACGGCTAATGCAGACAAACTATGTTTAGTGGCGCCTTGATCACAGGGGTAACTAGCTTATGCAGCTATTGAAATACTGAGCCATTTATCTGCTGCATCGCCTCTGACTTGGTAAAAGTTAATTATAGATTATAAATATCGAGAAAGACAAGAAAAGATGCTTGTTTGCACCCACCTTTTTTTTTTTTTTTTAAACGTGCGTAAAAATTATGAATAATTCTTCATCTAAACGGCAAGATATAAACATCACATCAGTCGGCATCCCAATGAGAGCAGGCATTGTACAGTAAGTCAGTGGTCCCCAACCTTTTTGTACTTGCGGACCGGTCAATGCTTGAAAATCTGTCCCACAGACCGGGGGGGGGGGGGGGGGTAGCAAAAAAAAATTTTTTTTTTTTTTTAACTTATTGTGCGGCCGCGGTGGTTGGGGACCACTGCAGTAAGTGATTGTTTTATTATGTTTGTATTTCTTGTTTAGCATAGGAATACGCAACTTGCTGGATCTGCCTATCACTCAGCTTCTAAAACTTGTAGCTCATCTTCCTTATTTTCAGGCTCAAAAATATAAGGTTTTGACTAGGTTTTTGACTAGGTTTTGTCCCAAAGTAGTCGTCGTCGTCCCTCATTAAGTCTGCCATGATTAGTAGTAGTTGTTGGTGTTGAAGGAAATAGCAAACGTTAAAAGTCTGAGAAATTAATGTGCCATTGTATACCTACAGTACACTGAGCAAAATACGTAAATATTACATGTTACTTTTGAATGTGCCTGTTACTACATTACATATATACTTAGTGTGTATACAAAACGTTGATGGAGGTTTTGGAATGTTTTTTACAGCGCTTTATAGGCGCAATAAAGCTCATTTTATTACATCAATTGTTAGCTGACCTTTGCTAGCGTTTATTTACGAGTTAGAATGCATTAAAAAAAAACAATGATTGTGTTCTTGTCTCACATACGGATTGTAAATAATAAAAATAAACCTGCTCAGTGGCCTTGTGGTTAGAGCGTCCGCCCTGAGATCGGTAAGTCATGAGTTCAAACCCCGGCCGAGTCAAACCAAAGACTATAAAAATGGGACCCATTGCGTCCCTGCTTGGCACTCAGCATCAAGGGTTGGAATTATTCCCGGGCGTGGCCACCGCTGCTGCTCACTGCGCCCCTCACCTCCCAGGGGGTGAATAAGGGGATGAGTCGAATAGAGAGGACAAATTTCACCACACCTAGTGTGTGTGTGACAATCATTGGTACTTTAACTTTAAATCACAGACAAAATTCCCCCCCAAAAAAGGTGCAGTTCCCCTTTAAGGCAGCAAAATGCTATCAAAATCAATTACGTTTCTGTAATTAGATCATAAAGGTTTGTGAATTTACGTAAAGGGATGACATGGCGAGTGCTACGAGACGTAAGGAGGATTATTTAATATTTAAACAATATTTGTCAACATAAAAGCGATGGACAACGTATGTTAGGCAAACCAGCAAAAAGTTTATGTTGGGTTGCCTTGTTGCCACCGTGGGGCGACTAAAAATGTTTAATTTTGCCCTCGTTAAGATTTTATAAAAGCTCAAATGCTGCCATATTTGCCTGAGAAACAGCATCTTCTGCAGTATACATATGTTTTTGGTCTTGTTCGTATAAAATAGCCCCTTGCCGTGATGCAAAACACAAAGTCCACTGCCGAGGACGCTGGCTCTCAGGAGGTTATACAATCCAATGAAAGATCAATATTCATGCAGCCTAACCTGTAATTTGCTCCGCTTTCTCAAAACTAAAGCACCGGTGTCTCTGATATGCCTCAAAATTGACGGAGGGGTCGTCCTCCGATAGTGTGTGTGGAACCTGGCCGTCGCCCGGGCGACACACCTCGAAACGAATCCATCGGTAGCTGAGAGGACATGAAAAGCAGATATTAGGAAGTGCACGCCGTTCAGGTTTGGTAAAGGGGGCAAAGTGTACTTGTTGCATTTGCGTGCTCCAGGACAACTCTGGATGAGGTTCTGGATGGTGGGATGAGAGAAGCCGAAGAAGTCCGCTCCAGAAGGAACAATTGGAGCAACAGACTTGGAACTGTGGGAATAAAAATGGTAATTGAAATAATAAAGGGGACATGAGTCGACAGCGCAGAAGTACCTGACTGAAGCGATGGCCTTGAGCAGGTTGGAGTGGCATGTCAGGGCAGATGAGGCAACGATGGCATTCTGTGGGTCGTCTTCTGGCACAATTTCAAACTAGCGGGGAAAAACAAGAGCTTGCAACTTGGAAAAGCCCTCTAGGATGGAGTTGGTTTTCTTGGTTACTTTTGGATCTGTTCCTGTCTCTTCCCATTTACTGTATGCTAAAGATAGATGGATACTTTGTCTTAATTGTATGTTTAATGTTGTTCCTACACTGTAAACATTTACCAGGATTTCACAATTAACAGTATTTTTTCATAGTAAAATACTGTAATCAAATGTTCCTTTAATATTACAGTAAACGACTGTAAAAATGACAATATCCTTGTATTTCACAGCAATCAAATGTTTCTTCACAGCAAAATACTATAATCATAGTCCTCTAATATCACAACAAATTTCAGTAAATTCAAACTGATTTGTCTCTTAAAGGATTACATAGACTACAGTATGCAGCACACTCTTGCTTAGTAAATGGCAGTATGCTGTTTAACCGAGAGAGTACCGGTAATTAACTATAAAAATCAATTTGTGAAGTTTAGTTAATGCATTTAGTTGAATTTTGAATGTAATGAACTGCGAAATTACAATTGTGAAATTACAACATTTAGTCGTACCTTTACTGTAATTACCATCCATCCATCCATTTTCTACCGCTTATTCCCTTCGGAGTCGCGGGGGGCGCTGGAGCCTATCTCAGCTACAATCGGGCGGAAGGCGGGGTACACCCTAGACAAGTCGCCACCTCATCGCAGGGCCAACACAGATAGACAGACAACATTCACACTCACATTCACACACTAGGGCCAATTTAGTGTTGCCAATCAACCTATCCCCAGGTGCATGTCTTTGGAGGTGGGAGGAAGCCGGAGTACCCGGAGGGAACCCACGCAGTCACGGGGAGAACATGCAAACTCCACACAGAAAGATCCCAAGCCCGGGATTGAACCCAAGACTACTCAGGACCTTCGTATTGTGAGGCAGATGCACTAACCCCTCTGCCACCGTGCTGCATCGTAAAATCACAGCTCTACAGTTACAGTAATTTGCTGTAAAGATATTTCACGGTAAATTACTGTAAATGTTACTGTGAAAGAAATGAAAATATTAGCCAGTAATTTCCTGTGAATTTGCACTGAATATATTTACAGTGTACAATGTGCCAAGTTTTGAGCCACAAATGCACACTCCAGACCCCCTGATTTACCATTTTATGCTAAATCAAAAATATTTCCCCTCTGGACCTCCACATTTGAACACACATACGTTTCCATGAACTAAATTAGCCTGATCCCTCAAATAATCTTGTTTCTTCTTTTTTCACACCTTCATGTTAAACCCCTGTTGCCATGCTCCATCACAGACATTCTCAAACTGTGGTACAGGTGTGACTAGTGGTACGCGGGCTCCATCTGGTAGTACGCCAAAGAATCAAATATTCAAACAGTGTTACCGTAATGTTACAATGATCAAAATAATATACTTATTAAATAAAACCTATGTTTGTTTTTTAATGAATATTTAGGCCTACTATGCAACTGATTTTAATGTTGGTCGATATGATGGTAATTTGATAGACAAGTGTTTTCCGAGGTGGTACTTGGTGGAAAAAGTTTTGAGAACCACTGCTCTCTCTAATGTGACTGTTGGTCATACACAGTGTTCTTCCTGTACACTAGGGGGCTATCATTGTCATTTCAGCTTGTTTAACTATGTGGAAACGTAAATAGAAGAAGAGAATGCTACATGGGGAGCGAATGGTGTTCTAGCTCCAGATCTAATAATAACTACAACTTTCCATTGCTATTTGGTGTTGTTGATAATGTCTTAATGTGTTTAAATGACACTTGTGGTTATTATGATTATAACATTTCCTTGTGGTCTACATAACATGTAATGGTGGTTCTTTGGCCAAAATTTTGCATCCTTTTACAGACCGTTTTTGAGCCGCAATTTGACCGCCTCTTCAGGATGCACCGTTTTATGGGTGGTCTTATTTACGTGGCTCCTCTTCGACTTCGTCTTCTCCCCACCATCTTTGTTGTAGTTTTTAACGCTCACTTCAATAGCGAATCTACTGCCAGAAAATGTCCAACTATATGCTACTTTGTATTAGAAATGGCAACCGCTAAGGATGCATGGGCATGTACAAGCCAGTATTTTATTACTGACATGTTACTGACATCTTAAAATACATAGATACATACTGTATGTACAGTATGTCAGTAACTTTTGTATAGGTTAAAGAGCTGCTGCCCCAGTTTGTCAAATGTAAAAAATTCTAACTCCAAAACAGTGCATCCTCATCATCATCATCGTCAGTGCGACCATGCGTGTGTGTTTTGATTACCTGCGGTCCGCTTCTCCCGTCTTTGATTTGGCAGGTGTATAGGCACTGCTGCTCAGGGTTTTTCATGCTGGCGAAGACTCGCGTGCTGCAGAAGCCCACTGGGTAGATGGCGCATTCGTCATGGAACAGCATTCTGTCCGTGATGATCTGGGGAAGAAATATTTTAATGGCCAGATTTGAAGTGAATGATGTCACGTGATGAGAGCTCCCCGACCTCGCCCAAACTGTAGACCGTTAAGCCTCCAAGCACGATAGGGAAGACGGGGCGACCACAGGAGTCCAGCGCAATAGGTTGGACTAACTTCCTGGAGCCATCCGCTAGTTTTCTCTTTTTGGTCATTTTCCTAGGAACTTAAAAAAACAAAAATGTTAACACACATCTAATATAGTTTTGACGTTTATGCTTTTTAGATGTGGCACTGACACTCCTCTTTTCCATTCTCTCGGACTCGCTCTTTTCGTTCTTTCTTGGGCTTTTTAAGAAATCCTTCTTCGCCGGTTGACAGCGCCGACATGAGGTTATGAGTTCCGCACAGGCCAGGAGCCCCACCGGCACCTGAACTAACTGGGGGAGTGGGCACAGCAGGATGGGTGCTTGAGCTGGGTGTGGGCAGGAAGTCCCCATCTGACAGAGACTGGTAGTGCAACAGCAAAAATCTGAGTATTGAAAAGATAAAATTAATACATTTTTCTCAAGTTTTTCAGAATACATGAAAAAATTGAGCCACGTGTTGACTACCCTTGACATAGACCACATAATAAAATTGTAGAATCACATGTTAAACTGAGGATGTAGGCGATTTTACCACAGGTGGGCAGCATTATAAAGAGTTGATTTAAAAAATTAAATAATAAAATGTTTTGATTTACTTGAGCAATTATTTTAAGTGGACAATAATGACTATGCTACAGGCATTTTGCAGGTGCATCTCAATAAGTTAAAAAAATATTTAGAAAGTGAATTTATTTCAGTAGTTAGTCTTATATTAGATATCTGTAGATTCATAACAGTCACATATTTTAAGAATCCCCTTTTATTATTGATGATTACACAAAAAATATCTAAACATTTGATAAAAATGTAAAAAAGTACTATTAATACTGGTTTGTTTTAATCAGCAAAAATATTTCTGAGCCTTTATCTAGTCTCTTTGTCTGAAATCAAGTACTCTGAGCACAATATTCACATTTATTGAAAAACAGCTGTGTATTTAAATTATGTGTATTATAAACATTACTATACACACCCTATTAGCATCTTGACTTGGAAATACCGTATCGACCCAAATATTAGTCTTAAAAGGGCCATTTTACATTCAATGTTTAGAGATGTATAGATTAGATTAGATAGTACTTTATTAATCCCCGAGGGGAAATTATACATGCACACCAAGAGGTGGCGCCAAATAACTTTTTCCCAAAGTGAGTCATAGCTTTTCTTCCTGTCACTCACATGCACATCAGTGACCTGAAGAGGTGATAATTTGATCTACTTCTAATAAAACAAATCATATCAATGAACCAAATCAATAACTTTCAAGACCGTTGGCAATTTTTCTGTGTACGAAAAATATTTTTACAAAGAAATCTTGATAAAGAGGCGGTGGTCATGTATTGTGGTGAATACAGAACTTGCTCTTTGTACATTTAAAAAAAACTTTTACTTACTGTCGCTCTTCTTTGGCTCTAACAAACTTCTCTTCTATGTGGGCAACTTCATCATGCAAGGCTGCATTTTCCTGTAAATAAAATAATCAATATGACGTAAAAAGAGAAATCTTAACAGTGGAACCTCTGCACCTGACTATTACTGAGATCATACCACTTGAACATAACATTTATGGAATACATTCAACTTCAGCACAACTAGCATCAAATAATTTATTACAGTAATTGCATTTGGGGTTTTCTGCAATGCTAATGCCACAAGAAGTAGCAGCCTCAATGAGTAGCGGTGTTAAGACAAGAAAAATTAGAAGGTAAACTAACATTTAAGCCAGCTTTGTCCCAGTACTATTGTCAAATATGTCCATGCCCGTCATCACTCGCTGACAAAGTTACAATGGAGAGTGTTGTTGTCAATTAACTTTCTTTTTCACACTTCTAAAAGTAATCATTTAGTATTGTTTCACATCTTGATATTGACAGGAGTTGACCTATTTCTAGTGTTTGTAACAACAACTTAAAGCAGTACTTTTCAAATAGGGGATGCAGTATTAGTGTTTTTATTCAAGCTTGAACCAAACACAAGCTTCCAGCTAGGTGGCAGCAGTGCTCAAACTAATCAATAGGCTGTTTGTTTTTAAATGTTACAAATTCAGTTAATAAACTTAACTTGGGGTGTTTTAAGTTGTAGTGGTTTCTCAACTAATTTTTTTGTCTATTTTGATAATCAGGTGATTGTACACGGAATATTGTTAAAATAGAGTCAATACAGGGTTTAAGATGGTGATATTATTCAAATTTCCTTGGGGAAACTAGTCTACAAGTACAAACAAATAATAGGTTCCAAGGTATTTAGGTGGGTAAAAAAGCATTTCTAAAGACTGAAAATGAGTTGACTTACAAATATCATGGCACGCGCTGCCTTGCGCAGACGAAGGTACTTCAGCCGGTACTTTTCGTTCAGCTTTTTCCGCGCTCCTTTCTTCATCCTGGCCTTGTTCTCAGAGGCTGGGAAGGGGGTGGCGGTGGTGGTGGTGGAACCGCCGCTTTGTCCTGAAGCGGGGTTCTGCTGCGCGGGGCCAAGGAAGGCCTTGGCAGAAAAGGCCTGAAGTGCCTGCTGATGCTCGTCATTGGACTGCAAAAATAAGAAGGGAATCAACACCAGAAAACACTTCTAGAGAATGGAAGAAAACACCTGGAATGGGAACACTTAAATAAAAAGTGATGACACAAACACGACGGGTATGGCATGAGAAGTGATACAACAAGTCCACCCTTTATTTAAAAAAAATTAACTAATCTTCAGCATCCAAACAAATAACTTTCTAATATTTAAGCTCAGTGTATTACTATCCTGTTTAACTCACCAGCAATGCAAAGACTCCATTTCTGTTCTCAATCCTCTTGAATCTCCTGCTGCCTTTTTGTGTCTGAAACATAGCGTGAGTCTGAGGCTCGGACGCAGCCGCAATTCGGGCTTAATTTAGATCACAGTTGCTTGCTGTGCATCTCACTACAGAGTTCATAGATCCTCCCCACATCAAGTGGTAATGGTGATGTGAAACAACAAGGATGGAAACAACTAAAAATGTGCAACACAAGCAGAAAGGAACAGGTGGTGCTTGTCCTTACCTCACGATACATGACGGCTTCCAGACTGGACTTTGCACTAGATGGGAGAAAGACAATAAATATTACATTCTTTAAAATAATTATATTCAGCTAATGACATTTAGGTTTGTTTTCCACTTTACTAAAACACAATCCTGCAAAAGAAGAAATTAGCAAATGACTGTACTTGGATTGAACAAGTCCCCTGTCAATGATCCTCTGCTTGATCTCCTTGATGTGCATAGGATGTCCTGCTTCTTCCAAAACAATCTAAATGAGGAAAAGACTAATTTGGTTCAAAAAAACAAAACGAGAAGACCTATTCTAAATTGTAAAAGCACATACCTGAGCAGCATCAAGCCAGGTAAGGTTTGGCTTCTCTGCAATTTCACCGGAAGCTTCACTGGAAATAAAAAGTGATGCGTCATCTACAGAAATATTTGTTGCATATTGACTCTACAATCCATACATATGCATAATCTATTGAGATTCAAGACAAGCTGTATTCATTACAATGCGTTAAAGGGGTCATGATTTTTTTTTCTACATTTAAAACACTTCCTTGTGGTCTATATAACAAGTAATGGTGGTTCTTTGTCAAAATGTTGCATAGATTATGTTTTACAGACCGCTTTGCGCCGTTTTGTAGGCGGTCTTATTTACGTGCCTCCACTTCGAAGGCATTTTCTCCCCGTCATCCATGTTGTAGTTTTAGCGCTTACATAGCGGGTCTATCGACAGATACCCAGTGGATATAAAGTCTACACACGCTTGTTCTATTGCCAGGTTTTCGTGATGTAACAAAAATGCCAGCAAGACAAATGATTTTGCAACTTTTTCCACCTTTAACATGACCTGTGAGAGCGATACAGACCCCCTCAGGCCATGATAGAGGTGTTATTCAACTAGTTGTAAGTCGATTTATCATCCCAAAAGTTATGAAAATATGTTATGAAGGTTGAAAAGTTACTTAGTGCTGATTTAATTGGTGACAGATGTGTACTGACTACGGTTTAACATGAGTTTGAATATAATTGGTTAAATCTGAACACAGCCACATTGGATGTGCACACTTATGCAACCACGTTATCTCAGTTGTTTATTTTTACTTCACCTCCCTAAAAGATTTCTGTTTGTTGTACAGGTTACAGGTCACATGAAAGGTGGAAAAAGTTGTAAAATTATTTATCTTGATGTAATTTTTCAATGACAAAAACCTGGCATTTGAACAGGATTGTGTAGACTTGTTATATTCATTGTAAGTTCTAACAATATGCTAGTTTGTATTAGAAATGGCAAAAGCTGCGGATGCATGTGCATGTACGAACGAGCCAGTCTGCTCCACAACAAGAGGATAGAGAAAAAGATGGCACTTATTGACTACAATGGCGGACTTGCGCAAAGCAATTTGGGTACATTCACACTTAGGAAAAAACGTCACAGGTTGTGCAAATTCCAAATTGCTTGTTCTGAGGAAGTATGAAGGCAAGCAAAATTGTCTTATAAATATCTCTGCCATGTGTCAATTGTTTGATTTAAAATTGTCGGTACTTATGCAAATCCCAAAGACACAAAAAAACAGGTACCAGTAGGTACAGAAAGTTGGTTTTGCATAACAGGTACCCTTTAAAGACATTGGAAGAGATGCACTGATTTAACAACATGCATTTACTCCAAACTAATCTGTTATTCCTTTAAGCAGCTAATACTATGGCCCGTGAGTGTATATATCAACAAGCAATGACAACCTCTCCAGGCTATCAGCAGTCCCAGACAGACCAGCAATGTCGAGAGCTGGAAATAGAGAATAGTTTCCCTGTCCATCAGCTTCCATCTCAGATTCAAACGTGTTGAGTGACTCCATTGGGGACTGGGATGACCCTGTGAACAAAAAATTAAGATAAAAGTCTGCCGTCTGGTATACAGTTACAAACAGAAAACAACCACTTCAAGTTATTTTTGTTTTTGAGCATGCCTGAACTTAAGGCTTTATCAACTGAAGTAGGTTCAATCAACAATGAAAAGCTTGTCGAAAGAGAAATGTTTACAGATTATTGTTTTATTCTCTACAGGAGCTGGTCAGGTTAACTTCAAACGTTTTCCCCACAGTGCTGCACACTGCTAAATATTGTCAGGGGCCATTTTGATATTTTTAGTTAATAAACATACTAAACACAATCCAATGTGCTAGCTGAGATTGTCAGAGAAACAAGGATGTGGAGATGTCCCCATTTACTATAGAAGAGGTCAAATTTCGTATTTTTTTAAACGAGAAGCTTTTATGTCCCATCTTCAAACTCTTTTGTATACTCTAGCCTTTAAATAGACCCCCCTTTTAGACCAGTTGATCTGCCGTTTCTTTTCTATTCCGCCCCCCTTTCCTTTGTGGAGGGGGAGGGCACAGATTCATTGACCACAGGTGAGGCGCTAGCTGTCCAAAGTCGGGACCCAGGGTGGACATCTGTGCATCAGTTGGGGACGTGTCTGCGCTGCTGACCTGTCTCCGCTCAAGATGATCTCCTGCTGGCCCCACTATGGACTGGACTCTAACACTATTATGTTAGATCCACTATGGACTGGACTCTCACAATACTATGCTAGATCCACTTGACGTCCATTGCACCTGTCCCCTCCAAGGTTTCTCATTGTCATCCCGTTGGGTTGAGTTTTTGCTTGCCCTGATGTGGGATCTGAGTTGTGCAGCCCTTAGCCCTTTGAGACACTCGAGATTTAGGGCTATATAAGTAAACTTTGATTGATTGATTGACTGTAACATAGAAATATTTGTCAACAATATTATGCTCTAGGCAAAATATTTTCAACATAAATGTTGATTTATGAAAGTAAGGCCTACATTTTCTAATTGGCTTAATGGTTTACAATTATCAAATCAAATCTTGGAGAATAATTAAGAGAACAAAAGCCCTTAAATTGATATCCTTGTTAAAAACATTTAAAGTGATTTAGGTAGCTCCAATTGTCTTTAAAAAAAAAATGTTTTTAATATTTTTTGTATTCTTACTAGGGGTGTGGGAAAAAATCGATTTGAATTCAAATCGCGATTCTCACGTTGTACGATTCAGTATCGATTCTCATTTTTCAAAAATCGATTTATTTTATTATTTTTTTTTTTTAAATTAATCAATCCAATTCAGTTTGCAAATACATCAAAGATGCTATTTGAATCCATTTCTAATGGATAAAGCTTTGGCCTGGACAAGAGGTCATCAGGTGGTCCCCAACGTTCACCGAGTGTTTCGACCCTTAACCACAACACTCTCCGGTTGGTGGGTCAGCAGTGATTGGCCAGATCACTGCCCCTCTCATCAAGGCTTCCAGCTATTGTCCTCTCTTTTATGCCAGAGCCAACAGGAGGCTCTCTCTGCCGCTTCTCCCAGCCTACGAAGGGCTGTTTTCCTCAAGTGACCTCTCAATCCGACCTTTGTCATCAGATTCCACACAGATTGAGCAGGGAATCCTCGACATCCAACTTCCACTGTCATCAGCCATGCTGTCCACCCCTTGTCTCGGCAGTCCTGGACAAGTTGTTGGTACTTTGTTTTCTTGCTCTCTGCCGCTTCCTCACATCCCTCCTCCCAAGGGACAGTAAGTTCCACCAGGATGATGTTATTTCCCTCTGGGGACCACATAACTATGTCTGGTCTTAGAGTGGTGGACAGTACCGCCTCTGGGAAGAGGAGCTTCCTCCCCAGGTCGACCTCCATCTCCCAACCCTGGGCCAACTGCAGGAAGTTTTGCTTGGCCTTGGACAACTGGTCTATGACCCTCTTTCACGAAGGTGATGGTGCTCAGCAGTGGCTTAGTTTTGGCCGGGTGTTTCTTTCTCCTCTCTTGCGCTAAGATGTCTGCGAGCATTGCCAACAGCCTGTCATGGCGCCACCTGTATCTTCCCTGGGTCAATGCTGTTTTGCACCCAGAAAGAATGTGCGCCATAGTTCCTCTACCGCCACACAACCTGCACAGCGGGTCCTCCCTCATTCCCCACTTATGCAAGTTGACTGGAGTCGGCAGGGTGTCGTATACTGCTCGGAGCAGAAACGAGATACGAAACGGCTCCAGCCTCTACAGTTCACTCCACGTCACGGTCCTCTTGGGAAGGTTCCACCTTGTCCAGGCACCTTGGGTTGTGAGCTCGACGGCTTTAGATCTTCTTCCTTCTTCCTCAAGGTTTCAAACTTCATCCTGGATCATGGTCCTCTTTTCCCTGGGAGTGGACTTGGACCACTGCTGGAAATGTGATGTTCCTAGACCCTGTCTTCCAGTGCAAGGGCTTCCGATGGTATCTTTGGTCCTGAGAGATGATTCTGCCTGGGTAACAGCAGCGCTGGCAGCCCACTTCCTGCCAGATCTTGTTATTATTCCAGCTTCCCTGATGAGTTGATCTTGGGAGTCCCTATACGTCAGGGAAAGTCTGCATTTTGCGACTTTAAACTCCTCCACAACTGAAGACAGGGGGAGCTGGAGCTGACCCGACCTTATGTAGAGCCCCGTAGATGTAAAGCTTGGGGGTATTCCCAACCATTTACGAAGATGCTTGTTGAACTTCCTCTCCAACCCTTCAACTGTAGTTATGGCCACTTCGTACACGGTGAGAAGCCACATAAGTCTTTGGAGTAGGCCATGCTGGTAGATCCAGCACTTGTATTTCCCAGGCAGACCAGACTTGTCAATCTTTTTCAACCATTCTTCAACTTGATTTTCGGTGCTGAAGATGCTGTTTTTATCTGTCATGGAGTCATCATACCACTTTCCAAGGCATTTAATAGGGTTCCCCTGGATGTTGGGGATTGTTTCCCCCTGAACAAGCAGCTTGAACTTTCCCGTTGTTTTTCCCTTTTGGATCACCAGACACCTTGATTTCTTGGGCTTGAAGATCATCTTTGCCCAAGTAGCCATACGATCCAGTTCCGCCAGGACCCATCTTGCCTGCACGTGAGTTGGTGTTATCACGGTAAGATCATCCATGAATGCCCTGATTGCTGGTTGTTGGCTTCCTGCTGCAGTCTTTGGTCCTCTTGACTTTATAATCGCTGCAGAGATGATCAGTTTCATTCCCATGACAAACAAGATGGGGGAGATGGTGCACCCTGTCACTATTCCTTTCTCCACTGGCTGCCATTTCAATAATACAAAGCAATACCATAACAATGCAATCCAATTCCAAAACCAAACCCGACCCAGCAACACTTAGAACAGCAATAAACAGAGCAATTGAGAGGAGACACAAACACAACACAGAACAATCCAAAAGTAGTGAAACAAAAATGAATATTATCAACAACAGTATCAATATTAGTAACAATTTCAACACAGCAGTGATTAAAAATCCCTCATTGACATTATCATTAGACATTTATAATTTAAAAAAAAAAGAACAATAGTGTCACAGTGGCTTACACTTGCATCCCATCTCATAAGCTTGACAACACACTGTGTCCAATATTTTCACAAAGATAAAATAAGTCATATTTTTGGTTCATTTAATAGTTAAAACCAATTTACATTATTGCAATCAGTTGATAAAACATTGTCCTTTACAATTAAAAAAGCTTTTTACAAAAATCTACTACTCTGCTTGCATGTCAGCAGACTGGGGTAGATCCTGCTGAAATCATATGTATTGAATGAATAGAGAATTGTTTTGAATCGGAAAAATATCGTTTTTGAATCGAAAATCGCGTTGAATCGAAAAAATCTATTTATAATCTAATCGTGACCCCAAGAATCAATATTGAATCGAATTGTGGGACACCCAAAGATTCGCAGCCGTAATTCTTACTCTCTGTATTTGCTTTTGTTTTCTTTCCTTAATGTTGAACGCTCCTTGACTTTTGTGTGAATTATAAATTGTATGTTTGTTGATCAATAAAAAAAATAAAAAAATACTATGTGCTAGCTAAGAATAATGTATACTTAATAGTAAGTAAAACGTAATCTTTGTGGTATTGGCATCAACCTTCCACCTATTTTCTTCAAATATATTTTTAACCATTTTGCTCTCATTTATTTTTTTGTAATTGTATGGGCAGTAGGTTTAGACATCCCTGTCTTGAATTAAAGAAAATGAGTCCCAAATTACAACTCAAAACATAAATAACTATAGCATTTCCATCCCAGGATAGTCATTTCATGCAAGCAATAAAAGGCAGATAAAGGGGATACTCACCTCAGAAACGGCTTTCTTTCCACTGTGTGTTTATAAATGTGTGTTTCGACCAGCCTTCCTAGCATTGCTAAAATGCAGCAGACAAGCCAAAGGCTAACTTTAGCGAACAGCGAATATTTGCATCCGCCGGCGCAAATGTTTTGATTCCACAAATTATGCGAGCGAAGCCGCAACTATTGAAACACAATGCATATTTCGACAATCATACTTTTTAAATTTTAATGCCAGTTAGCCAGATTCGTCAAAATAATTATTGAAAGCTACGCTGAAGCTTCCGCGTTCGCTCTTCTTCTACGACATAACAATCAATAACAGAGCTCACGCGCAATACTGCCACCCATAGACATCTTATAAGGGTACGCAGCAAAGACCGCTACTGCCTAATGGCGCTGACGAGACGCGGGGCCGCCATCTTGGAGTGGTGATCCGCTCCACTCAGTGCAATTCATTTGGCAGGAGCAATGAATTGTCAGCGCATTAAATTAATCTTTCCTCACTGAATACCTCTGGTTTTCACGCGTTTTTTGGTCATACGTGTAGCTATGATAAAGGACACATGTTTTGGCGTGTTTTATTATTCATAGTTTGCTTAACAGTAATAGAATATTCTTATATGCTATAACTGACCAGACGTCTGAGATCAAAACTGGGAATATAATCCCAGAGAAGGAGGGAAAAAAAACGGTCAGCTATTTTTAAGTTGAAGAAACAATATGATTAGGTTATATATACATGTGTATATCCTACATAAACAATGTATGAATACATTAGATATCTATATATTTTAGGGACCTATAGACTGTATCTCTGTTGCTGCAGCAGCAGAGAGTTTATTCTGTCTTGACACTTTGTATTGATATTTTGTATTACATTCTTCCCTTAAATGATCATGTTTACACTGATTGTTTTATATGTATGTTTTATGTATGTCGCTTTGGATAAAAGCGTCTGCCAAATACTTAAACATAAACATATATAAACACTTGAAAGTCTTTATATCAGCTAAAACCACCAATCTGTTTCACTGGATTCAGAATAAAACCAAATTCTGTCTTATCCAACAATGTTAGTATTAGAACTTTATGTTATTCAAGTATGGCATTTTTAAATTGAATTAATTTGATTGACAAGCAATTATATTATGGTCATACTCTTGTTGCAGGGGCAGGGTGGGGGGCGCGGGGGGGGGGGGGGGGGGGGGCGTTTCCACATCTGCGGTCCCCTCCAAGGTTTCTCATTGTTATCCCATTGGGTTGAGTTTTTACTTGCCCTGCTGTGGGATCTGAGCCGATGTCGTTGTGGCTTGTGTAGCCCTTTGAGACACTCGTAATTTAGGGCTATATAAGTAAGCATTGATTGATTGATTGATTGATTGATTGATTTATGTTGTTTTTGGTCACTCATTCTGTTGACCTCTGCTCTGCTTTCCTATGTTTCATCACATATCTCTGAGGCTTGCAGGGAGACTGAGCCAAGAGTCACACCTGTGGTGCATTTGGCAATTAGGCCTGAACGTTGCTGCTGTGATGGTTGTTGTTCGTTTCTCTGCATTGGTCATCAATGTTACTTCTGGAACCTAGCTTAATCCTGTTTTGCTCCAGTGCATGTTTTGGTAGGTTTTTTTAAAATTCTGTGTCGTTTGCAAGAATTTTTTTTTAGATGTACTTGGTTTTTATGTTGCTACTTTGCCCTTGTCTTTTGCCACACCTTTTATTGTTACCTTAAGACTGTTTTTTTTTCAAGCATTTTTGTTTCGCTTTTTTTTTTTGCATACCACTTTTGACAGGATTAGACATGTCCTCTTATTTGTTGAACTTTTGCAACACCTGCTCTGCTGGACTTGTAAATAAAACTTTGTTTTTTTTAACCTGTCTCTATGTGCCTGTATCTTGGGTTCCAGCCACAAACTGCCTGACGTTTGCTTTTTGCAGAATTTTTATATAAGCCATCTTTTTTTTGTTTACAATGTTCTCTTACCATGAATTGATTAATGTGGACCCCGACTTAAACAAGTTGAAAAACTTATTCGGGTGTTATCATTTAGTGGTCAATTGTACGGAATAAGTACTGTACTGTGCAATCTACTAATAAAAGTTTCAATCAATCAAAAAAACTCTTAACCTTTCTGATGACTGTGTGATAAAGAACAGGATCATAGGCCAGTGGTTTTGGGAAATGCATAACAAGGCAGAGGCTAAACTGGCACCCTTAGCAGAATTTTATTTGGGTTACCCCCTCAACGCCGCCATTACAAATGTGTGATCACACTTTTTTTCGTGAAACGATTGTTGTACTAAATTCGATGCATGCTTTGTACTTACCGGTAAATGAACTATTGGGAAATAAATTATTCAATGATTATTTATAAAAACATATTTTAACATTGTTAAAAAAATACATGTATAAACCTTCCTTACTGAAATTCAAATTTAGTGTCATTGTCTTTCTAGACAAGCACTAATGTCGGCCAAATAATGAACAGGAAATTAATAAGTAGATTAATAAGAGGAGGATGTGTTAGAAATGGCTATGCAATGGAAAAGGGGTAGGTTTTGAATACTTTAAGCTTCTTTTTACTCCTTTTCGGACATGTGGTCATGAGAAACTTGGAAATATGTCTTGAACCACAATGTAACTGCATGCATGTTCGAAATAAACACAGCGTGTGATCTGCGTGATCGGCCCTGCATGGAGCAGTGCAATCAGGACTCCATGTCCAAAGCGCAACAATCCGAGACAAAAGAAGAGCAAAATATCACCTGACATGCCAAAATTTGCTGGAGGTTGTAATTTAGACAACTGGGTCTTGCTCATGTGGTAAATCCCTCTTGCCTTGCTGGCAAAGACCTACGTTACCAAATAGTACGTACAGCACCTTATTACCACTAGTGACAAATTGACCAAAAGGCATGTTTCTCCTCATGTTCTATTCACGTGTAACAGGAGGGTTTTTTTTTTCGTATAAGCAGACACATTACTAGGTTTAAATAGCGGCACTTTTATTGTGACAAAACATAAGTAGCAGGCAAAGAAGTGTTGGATGCATAGTTTTAACACCCAACCCATCAACCTGTTTGTGGTTGTAGTCATACTTGTAAAACAAAACCTAAGATGGACAACAAAAAAAACAAAAGTCATTGTGACGATGGAGGAATGGCCATACTTTGTGTCACGTTGCTGCTACCGCAAGTAGCTCTCCTGTGCTAAAATAATAAATTGAGAAATCAAAGAAGAGTCAAAGTCTTTGGTATCCTTTTTGATACGCTGGCATGTTTAAATAAAAAAATTGCAAACCAAATATTACATAATTTTCATATTAGACTAATCGGTCTGTTCTTACTCAAATTATATTGGCGGTAATTCGAGTCACCCACATTTTCTAAAAGTTTTACGTATAATTGCAGAGACTATCTTTTTAAAGAAGGTGCAGCACTACTTTATCTTCAGTCCCTTCATCTGTTTTGGCCATGCACATCCATCTTCTTCACCTTCTTCCTGAAGTCCAACCAGTTCTTTTTTAAAAAAAATATTACTTTTTTTGTGCAGTTCTCGTAGCCCCAGCGCGTTAACAAGCTCACACATGCTATCCCACTCACTCTTCTTTCATTCGCTCGAGACTCGATAAAGAAATACCTCCTACTGACTCTTACTTAATTCTGATTGGACAGTGTGTGCAGATCTCAAGCAAATGGCTAATTTCAATACGATTTGCGTGTTTAAGGGGGCGTGGCCTGGGGTTGGTCTGGCAAAACATGTGCGGTCAATCCCGAGTTGATTGGGATGTAAAAAAGAAATGTGCTTAAAATACATTAGAATTTTTTGCCTACGCTGTTTTCTGGATTTGAGCGTATGCCAATTTTTAGTAAGAAATCCTCAAAACTCTTAATACATGAGGCCCCAGGAGTCCATTCAAAGAGGACTTCCAAAAATGAAAAGTTAGTCACTTGTGTGTTCGCATGTGTCCTTGCATTTTTCATTTGTCAAAGGATCTTTCAACACACACGGAACAACTGAAAGGTTTTTCTCCTGTGTGTGTTTTCCATGTGTGTTTGCATCTTTCATTTGTCACAGGATATTTTACTACACAATGAACAACTGAAAGGTTTTTCTTCTGTGTGTGTTCACATATGTGACAGCGTCTTTCCCATTTTAAATAACTTTTTACCTAAGTTTGAGCAATTAAAAGGTTTTACACCTATAAGTGTTTTCATGTGTTGTTTGTCGGAGATTATTTTACGACAAACTGAACAACCGAAAGCTTTTTCTCCTGTGTGTGTGTTTGCATGTGTCTTTGCATTTTTACTTCTCACAGGATCTTTCGCCACACACTGATCAACTGAAAGGTTTTCCCCTCTGTGTGTTCTCATGTGTGTTTCCATATTATGTTTGTTAAAGAATATTTTACCACAAACTGAGCAATTGAAAGGTTTTCTCCTGTGTGTGGTTCTGATGTTCTGATATTATATTAGTCAGCGGATCTTTCACCATACACTAAACAACTAAATGGTTATTTTTATGTGTACTTCTGATGTGTTTTTGCATATTACATTTGTCAGATAATCTTTTACCACAAACTGAACAAATGAAATGTTTTTCTTGAAAGGTGTTTCTCCTTTGTGTGTCTGCATGTGTTGTGTCAAATCAGAGTTTCTAACAAAGACTTTTGGACAAACTGAACAACTACAGGGTTTTCTCTTGTGTGTTTTCTTGTGTGAATTAGCACATTAGCTCTGTGAGAGGTGGTCTACTGCAGGGCTTGTCTGAAGTCCGGACTCTGTTCTGGATCCAGACCACGAGTCAGTCCGCACCCAGTCGGGACCCAGCCAGCCCACTTTATGTGAGGAATTACAAAAGGTGGGCGGCGTAGCTCAGATTTTAGAATGGCCAGCCAGCAATTTGAGGGTTCCGGGTTCGTCTGTAAGATGGTGTTGAGCCGTGGTCGGACAGATGATGCCCTCCACAAATCTGGGTTGCAGCTTCTGAAGCTGCCATGCAAGGTCGTGACTAGGATGACGGAAGCTGGAATCAAACCCGAAACACTCAAATTGCTGGCATGGCCGCTCTACCATCTGTACCACACCGCCCCAATCTTAATGCTAATAAGATCATCTGATGTGTTCATGTCGACGCCGTAAGATAAACACTGACATTTGTCGTTTATATACACTATTATTTAGAGCTGAAATGAACCATAAGGTCTCACCTGACCTGCTCAGTGGCCTAGTGGTTAGAGTGTCCGCCCTGAGATCGGTAGGTCGTGAGTTCAAACCCCGGCCGAGTCATACCAAAGACTATAACAGTGGCACCCATTATCTCCCTGCTTGGCACTCAGCATCAAGGGTTGGAATTTGGGGTTAAATCACCAAAAATTATTCCCAGGCGGTGCTCCCCTCACCTCCAAGAGGGTGAGGGTGATGGGTCAAATGCAGAGGATAATCTCACCACACCTAGTGTGTGTGTGACAATCATTGGTACTTTAACTTTATATTTTAACTTATGAGGGCATGACTTTCTGACTGTTGGACACTGTCGCCAAAAACCTGACTTTTTATGTAAAATCCGGTACAGTTGGTTTTTAAATCATATCGTTTGGTATATTATGGTTTTGTGTTTCATTTACAAACACTAAAGTAAAATACATTTCACCCAATATTGTCTGTTTATTTGCATGGTATCTGTGTAAAAATATACTAAACCACTCCTCCAAATGTCAGCTAGATTTGTCTAAAATACTCTGAACTGTGAATGCGGTGGAAACACAAACCACACCTTTAGTTCCAGAACTAAAGGTTCCATGAACTTAAAGTTCCTGAACTTCTGGTGGGAAAAGTCCTAATTGTGCAAATGTGCAAAAGAACAGTCTGAGACCCATGAACATGTCATGAATCATCACATCAAACAAAATGCGGCAAACCTGCCAACAATCCTTCCCCTGGTACAAATAGAGACACTCCCCCTATAACTTCAACTGGAACATTGCAGAGGACCGAGTGTATGCTCTGGGGGTCTTGTTTAGCGTAGTTTCAGACAGTCCAACAACATGCAGCTCTCTGCTTTGTGGACACTGCTGCTCGCTGGTGTTCTGGCGACGATTCAGGCTGCACCCACCGTCGCCCCAACTCCATCGGCGTACGAGCAAGGCATTGCAGAGGTAATAAAGTATTAACAGTAGCTTGAAATATCTGCAAAACATCCCTTCAGTAAATGTATTTGTGTATTAGGGGTATCTGTCACAGTTTTATGGCAATGTGGGGATCGGGAACACCTCATGCCTCTTCAGGGGCAACTTTAGCGAAGATCTGGAAGACATGCAGTCTTTCTTCGGACTGGAGGTAACCAGCGTGGATATGAGAAACATTCTGTGTTTTTAACACGTTTTAACCCTTGCTCCGAAATGCCATGGATTACCAGGTAAAGGGGGTCTTGAATCAAGAAACGTTGGCGGTTATGAAGGCGCCTAGATGTGGCGTGTCGGACATCGGCCGCTATGGACACTTTGCTGGGGAACCCAAGTGGAAGAAGAGGCTTATCACCTACAGGTTTCTTGTTTATTTCCTTATTGTGTTTTAACAAGAATGGTGTCAGTGTGATTTCCTTGACAGGATCACTCAGTACACTCCAGATCTAAACCAGAGACAAGTGGACGAGACCATCGCCCAAGCCTTCCAGCTCTACAGCGACGTCATCCCACTGGACTTCAAGCAGATCTCCAGCGACACTGCAGACATCATGATTGTCTTCAAGGGGGGACGTGAGTCCAGATGGAATAAAGGCTCTCCAAACCGTACCTCTGTTCTCATCATATCTGTTCCACTGCAGATCACGGGGACCTATATCCTTTTGACGGAGTCGGGAAAGTCGTAGCTCACGCCAACTCTCCGGGACGCAAGCTGGGAGGGGACATCCACTTTGACGACGATGAGCAATGGACTCTAGACCAAACAGGTAACTACAGACTCTAAGGTGCTGAGTCACTGTAAAGGGTTCATGAAAACCTTTAAACTATTAAGTTTCCAGAGAATATTCATATTTAAAACATTTTAGAACAATGTTCCTTAAATTAGCTTAAAATGGCAAAGCTTCGGAAAAAAACATGAAAAATGCAATTTTTATTAAAATTCACTAACACAATCCTATAAATTGGTATGGTAAAGTGAGAGTTTAATTCACACTACTGAATTGGCTTTTAATTTTTAATTATTATATTTGTCCACCAGATGCTGGTGTTTTTTTCATTCATAGCATGCAGCAAAATGTTATATATTTTTTGTTTTGCAGAAGGGGAGTTATGTAGGCATACTGGCCTTTAACAGGTACACAATTTAAACAAAATTATAATTAGTATGTACTTTTTTAGGGTATAATATTTTTATATAGTAACCCATTCAAAGTTAGAATAAGTATTAAGTATTTCACTGCAGTTTTAAGAAAGTTGCCATTTTTTGTTATCTAGGATGAGTAAGAATATGTTAAAAATCCTTAAGGTTTGTTTATTGTTTTCCAGCTTTATTGAGCCAGGGGACAGTGTGCATGAGAGAAATTAGCAATTGGAGAAATTTCTAAATAATCTCTTACAGGGAAATCACTTACTAGATTTTCCTGATTCAGGTGTTAATCTGCTGCTGGTGGCGGCCCACGAGTTGGGCCACGCTTTGGGTCTGGACCATTCCAGGGACAGAAGTGCACTGATGTTCCCTACTTATCAGTTTGTCAACACAAACGGCTACAAGCTGCCAGACGATGACATACGAGACATTCAAGCCCTCTATGGTGAGTTTCAATGTCTCACAATCAGTTCAATTTGGCTGATTAACGATTGGGCAAACAGTTTTTTCAGTCCATGGCAATTCTGCCCTAGAAACAAATGCCCCACCACATCCAGTAGATGCTCTGCTGAAAATCTTGTTATTGTTCTTTTTATATAATGCAATTGTTTTTATTTAATGCAGTGTGTATGTATGTATATATATATATATATATATATATATATATATATATATAATATATATATATATATATATATATATATATATATATATATATATATAATATATATATATATATATATATATATATACATATATGTACTGTATATATATATGCATAAATGTATGAACATATGTATACAGTATATGTATTGTACATACAGAATGTTTATACTCTATGTATTAATGTATGTATATTGTATATTCATATATATATCCACATCTGTGTGTGTGTGTGTGTGTGTGTGTGTGCGTGCGTGTATGTGTGTGTGTGTGTGTGTCTGTGTGTGCGTGTGTGAGTGTGTCTGTGTGTGTCTGTGTGTGTCTGTGTGTGTGTGTGTGTGTGTGTTTGTGTGTGTGTGTGTGTGTGTGTGTGTGTGTGTGTGTGTGTGTGTGTGTGTGTGTGTACAACTCTAAAGTATCTATTAAAAAAAAGCTAACATTCTCATGTTGGCATGCAAATAACAGCATGTTAACAGTTAGCATGTGTCAAGTACCAAGTTATATGATTCTAAGATGTATGGCTGCAAAATGTGCAAAAAAAATATCATGTGTAAAGTACCAAGTTTTATGACTCTGGGGTGTATGGCTGCAAAAGTAACATGCTAATTTTAGTGTGCTAACAATTAGCATGTCTCATGTAGCAAGTTATATTACTCTGAGGTGTAGCTAAAAAATTTAGCATGCTAACATTAGCATGTTAATATTACAAGAGCATTTAAAACAATTTTTTTCAAATAATGTAGTTTATTTGCTAGCTGTTTTAAATACAATACTGAAGTGTTTTTTGAACTGAAATTTGCCAGCAAGATGTGTTTATAAATGATGAATGTGATGTTTTGTGATTAATCACATGACTTTCAGTGTTAACTTTTAAGATGAAGTATACATTTTATAATCATGAAGGAATTTCCATAGGACCCGGCAAGCATGTGTAATGACCAGTATGAAGTACAGTGGCCATACAAATTCTAACTTTACATGTACTTAAAGGCCTACTGAAACCCACTACTACCGACCACGCAGTCTCATAGTTTGTATATCAATGATGAAATCTTAACATTGCAACACATGCCAATACGGCCGGGTTAACTTATAAAGTGCAATTTTAAATTTCCCGGCAAACTTCCGGCTGAAAACGTTTTGATATGATGACGTTTGCGCGTGACGTCAACAGTGGAAGCAGAAGTATTCGGAGCCCATTGAATCCAATACAAAAAGCTCTGTTTTCATTTCAAAATTCCACAGTATTCTGGACATCTGTGTTGGTGAATGTTTTGCAATTTGTTTAATGAACAATGGAGACTGCAAAGAAGAAAGCTGTAGGTGCGATCGGTGTATTAGCGGCGGACTACAGCCACACAACCAGGAGCACTTTGAGGATAGCAGACGCGCTAGCTGAACGACCTCACCTTGACTTCCTCCGTCTCCGGGCCGCCAACCGCATCGGTGATCGGGTGAAGTCCTTCGTCGTACCGTCGATTGCTGGAACGCAGGTGAGCATGGGTCATGATGAGCAGATGAGAGCTGCCGTAGGTGCAGAGCTAATGTTTTTAGCATAGCTCTGTCGAGGTTCCGTAGCTAAGTTAGCTTCAATGGCGTCGTTAGAAACAGCATTATTAAGCATCGCCAAGCTGGAAAGCATTAACCGTTTATTTACATGTCCAGAGTTTGGTAGTATTGTTGATCTTCTGTCTATTCTTCCAGTCAGGGACTTATTTGTTTTGTTTCTATATGCAGTAAAGCCCGATGCTATCACGTTAGCTCAGTAGCTAAAGAGCTTCATCGACGTATTGTCGTGGAGATAAAAGTCACTGTGAATGTCCATTTCGCGTTCTCGACTCTCATTTTCAAGAGGATATAGTATCCGAGGTGGTTTAAAATACAAATCTGTGATTCACAAAAGAAAAAGGAGAGAGTGTGGAATCCAATGAACCCTTGTACCTAAGTTACGGTCAGAGCGAAAAAAGATACGTTCTGCACTGCACGCTAGTCCTTCACTTTCACGTTCCTCATCCACAAATCTTTCATCCTCGGTCAAATTAATGGGGTAGTCGTCGCTTTCTCGGTCCGAATCTCTCTCGCTGCTGGTGTAAACAATAGGAAAATATGAGCAGTCCTTCCCCCGGTGTCGTCACACTACTTCCAGTAGGGGCAAGGCTTTTTTTTATCAGAGACCAAAAGTTGCGAACTTTATCGTCATTGTTCTGTACTAAATCCTTTCAGCAAAAATATGGCAATATCGCGAAATGATCAAGTATGACACATAGAATGGATCTGCTATCCCCATTTAAATATAAAAAATTCATTTCAGTAGGCCTTTAAATGCATACTTGTTCAATATCCCTCTCGCAATCCACCAGGTAGCCGTACAGCAGATCCAACAAAAGCCCCAATACCAAACTCGCCTGCTGAACCCGAACCAGAGGAACCAACAGAAGACCCAGCAAACATTCTTCCAAACCCTCGTGACCAGCAATGCAGCAAGGATCTGGCATTCGATGCTTCCACGTCCATCAGGGGAGACTTGTTCTTCTTTAAAAACGGGTACTTTTTCCACATTTTGTTCATACAACCACCATAAGCAGTTTTATTCTTATTTTGAATAACTTCACATCTCCCCAGATACTACTGGAGGTGGAATGCCGTGTCCGGGATACGTTTTGGTAAAGTGAGCACGAAATGGCCAGGGATCGACCTAGTTGATGCTGCGTATGAGGCACCAAACAAGAATGTGGTTCATCTCTTTGAAGGTAACACTCAGGGGCGTCACTAGCTTTTAAGGACAGGGGGGCTTAGCCCCCAGAAAATGCACAGGATGCGAGCGAACGTAGCGCACAAGCACAAAACTTCACTAACGGCTAACAAAGACTTAGAAATTATTCATTGTTATTATTATTATTTCAGTCGGTTTATTTTCAATCTGTGTTCAGTACAACAACAAACATGGGTTTGCACAGTGACATTTTGTTTACAGCATCAACAAGAAACAATTACTTGCATGATCCTTCAAGATACACTGAAACACAATGAAAGTCATGGCATTAGCCTCTATGTTATTCATTCACAACATAGAGGCTAATGCCACGACTTTAGCTCACAATACAATAATTGTTTGTTTCCAAATATTTTAAAGTTGCACAGATTACATTTTGGGCACATATGTGACTAAAATGGTTGTAAATTCAAGCCCTGGAAATATTACTTAATTACTTGAATTAAAGTAATATCTGGATTGGGATAATTTGGCTTGTATATAATATATTTATATATATATATATATTATGGCAAGGAAATTAAATATATATGGAAGTCTGAATAGAAATGAGAAACGTTTATATATACTGTAAATAAGAAAGACTTAGAGTCCGTCTGCTGATCTGAAAAAGAGCCATAGCTGTCAAAGAGCTGAGGGACCATCTTCAAAGTGCAATGCTGAAACAAATAATGCAAACAACAAAATGTAACTTCCAGGGCTTAAGATTAACGTATGTATATGTATATCAAATAAAACAAATGGCTTATCGATAAGCCATTTTTTATTTATTTATTTATTACAACGCCAAAATAGGCCTAACAACGCCAAGGGTTGTTATTCTATAGCATTTTGAGATTTGGAATGAAATGTAAAGTAGATTACAAATACAATCTATTATATAAATAAATTATATATATATATATATATATATATATATATATATATATATATATATATATATATATATATATATATATATATATATATATATATATATATATATATATATATATATATATATATATATATGTATATATATATGTCCTTACGTAACATCACCAGAATGATTGACAATTAGGAGGACTAATAGTCAACATGATCCACCCAGAAATAGATAAAACAAATGGTTTATCGATAAGCCATTTAAAAAAAAAAATGTTTTAATATTTATTTATATGTATCATTATTCTCCTACTCACCTTTCCAGTAGAGGCCTCTCCCCTCTCACTTTCTGTGCTTCTCTGCCCTGACTCCTACAGGTCAATAGGGGTTGTGGAGTGATTATTATTATTATCTACTGATGATAGTCATACGTGAATGAGCTCAGCTCCTGTTCTCCTCCATGTGTAAAGTGAGAAACACAGCTGATGCTCCAGAAGGAAGTAACCCCAAAGACAGCAAATGGTAAAAAATAGTGCACATTTAACTGTATAAATAACCAGGACCTTCATGATGCATTTCAGACTAACTAGCTAACTAAGTAGCAGCATTGTTTTAGAGCGGGAATGTAACTTTTTGTCAAACACAGACCTGGTGTAAAGTGGAGCTAATACATTTGACTACAAGCAGTGATGAATACTTACTTTCTTGAAAAAGTTTCTTATGTCCATTTTGCATCCGTTCACGTTCTTGTTCTGCAGTGCTGTGTGCTAATGTGCTTCGTACACCTGCAGGACCGCAAGCAAAGTCGCAGAGAAAATGCGGACTGGATTTTGAGTGATGTGTGCATTTTCTATATGAACAAGTCCAAGGACCGCAAGCAAGGTCGCAGAGAAAATGCGGACTGGATTTTGAGTGATGTGGGCATTTTCCAAATGAACAAGTGGAATGGATTGGACTAAAGGGGCTCTCTACCGTACGCTATGAAGTGAGGGGAAACTGAGTGAATAATGACAGGTTATATGATTATTTATTTAAACTCATATTCGGGCCACTTTATAATGAATATGTCGGCATGTATTTCTAAAAAAAAAAATTTTTTTTTTTTTTTAACACCAAATTATTTAGGGGGGCTTAAGAATATTTTAGGGGGGCTTGAGCCCCCCTAAAATAGGCATAACAACGCCAATGGTAACACTCATGGAGCTTTGGATAACTTTTAAATACAGTATCTCACATTTTAGCAACCATTTTGATGACAGTACATCGTCTCAGGGAACAATACTATAGGTAAACGTTTACATACAGTGGTCCCTTTGTAAACGATAACAATACTAACCAAAAACAGAAATTTCATTTTTATAAAAATATCAATCTAATCACTTTAGTATTGTTTTTGTACTTATACTGTACTAGGTATTGATAGTATCGACATTTTGATCGATCACCCCTAATTTCCGTTTAAGATTTAGCGGTTAGCTTTTTGTTTTGTCCTGCTCAGTGTGTGTATGTGTGTCGCATGCTTGGCCATTCCATTTCTGCTTGTCCTCCAATGATAATGTTACTTGGAAGACACTTAGTTTATTTTTCGCCATGGTGGTTAGGGTTAAAATCTTAGAGGTGACACCCTTAGTGCAGCGTGCGCTCTAATTCGAGCCGGTGTTCTGGCAAAACATTTGCATGTGTGTAACAAGGAATCCAGGAAATATAATTGAGCGTGCATCCCTTGCGAAGGAATCTTTCACATGACTACAATCTTTAACCACGTAAACACTGGGACCCAGATGCGGTAAAGATCGGCTGCGCTCGGCATCTCAACAGACGATCGCCGATCAGTAATTGGGATCGGGACATCTCTAATGTTACTGTCATGAAAATGTGAAAAATATACTTTGTTTCGTGACATACTGTACATCCGTTGACTGTTTCTCTCTCTAGGTAATCAGTACTGGGGCATTAAGGCCATTGAAAGGACTTTAATACCAGGTTATCCGAAGCCTCTCACCAGCCTGGGCTTGCCATCCTCTGTCAGTAAGATTGACGCAGCAGTCTACATAACACCTACTGGGAAAACATTGATTTTTGCAAACACGCAATATTGGAGGTAAGTGTTGAGTAGAGACAATCCCCACAAAGCTATTTTACCCGTGCTTTGATTTTCTTCCGCTTATCCGAAGTCGGGAGACATAGTTTTCCCAACGTGTCCTGGGTCTTCTCCGTGACCTCCTACTGGTCGGACGTGCCCTAAACACCTCCCTAGGGAGGCGTTCGGGTGGCATCCTGACCAGATGCCCGAACCACCTCATCTGGCTCCTCTCAATGTGGAGGAGCAGCGGCTCTACTTTGAGTTCCTCTCAAATGACAGAGCTTCTCACCCTAACTCTAAGGGAGAGCCCCGCCACCCTGCGGAGGAAGCTCATTTTGGCCGCTTGTACCCGTGATCTTGTCCTTTCGGTCATAACACAAAGCTCATGACCATAGGTGAGGATGGGAACGCAGATCGACCGGTAAATTGAGAGCTTTGCCTTCCGTCTCAGCTCCTTCTTCACCAGAATGGATCGGTACAGCGTCCACATTACTGAAGACGCCGCACCGATCCGCCTGTCGATCTCACGATCCACTCTTTCCTCACTCCTGAAAAAGACTCTGAGGTACTTGAACTCCTTCACATGGGGCAAGATCTCTTCCCCAACTCGGAGATGGCACTCCACCCTTGTCTGGGCGAGAACCATGGACTCGGACTTAGAGGTGCTGATTCTCATCTGAGTCGCTTCACACTCGGCTGCGAACCGATCCAGTGAGAGCTGAAGATCCTGGCCAGATGAAGCCATCAGCACCACATCATCTGCAGAATGCAGAGACCTAATCCTGCAGCCACCAAACCGGAACCTCCCAACGCCCTGACTGCGCCTAGAAATTCTGTCCATAAAAGTTATGAACAGAATCGGTGACAAAGGGCAGCCTTGGCGGAGTCCAACCCTCACTGGAAACGGGTCCGACTTACTGCCGGCAATGCGGACCAAGCTCTGACACTGATCATACAGGGAGCGGACTGCCACAATTAGACAGTCCGTTACCCCATACTCTCTGAGCACTCCCCACAAAAACCATAACTAGCTTTATTTGATTTGCTCTTAATGACATCAACCATCATTGTTGCTCAACAATTTAATTGTTTTGATGGGACGGTGCTGGCATGTTTAAAAGGCTTTATTAACGGTTTCTCTCTTTGTGTGCTTTGCCACAGCATTGATGAAGCTACAGACCAAATAGATCGCGGATATCCAAATTCCATTGCTCAGGACTTTCCTGGCGTGGGCTCCAAAATAGATGCTGTTTTCGAGAATTACGGTGAGCAATAATTTCTGTCATAGCTGTTTTGCTACCACCCCTTGCCATAAAGTTGCGTTGAAATGTTACTGTCTCTCTCTTAGGGTACCTTTATATCTCGGTCGGCCCAAAACTATTGGAATTCTACAAGCCCCTCCAGAGAGTGACGCGGATGCTGCTCAACTCAAACTGGCTTGATTGCTACTAAGAAGGCTGCAGGGTTGGTGCTTCATAAAGTGATGCATTTAATACATAAAAAGTAAATAAATCAGTTGTGAAAATGCCACTGTCAGTCTGAGAGTATAATTTTTTAAATATTTTGTTAGGATTCTGCATTTTTCTTTATTTTAACCATATCAGTTGGAGAAAAAAGCGAGTTATCACGAAAGTTTAAAATCCAAACACATCTCTTGTAAAATCCAGTATCCAACTTTTCTGAAAAGTTCCCAATTACAACATTCTAAATTGAAAAATTCCCAATTCTTTGCACACCAGAGATGTGTCAACATGTTATATTGATGATCCTGCACGCAACATATCCCTGTAATTTCCATTGTTGCAATGCACCTCAAGGACACCACAAAACATCAAGCACCACACCACTGAGATATTATGTAACAATGACAAATGTTGTTTTAAAGTTAAAGTTAAAATACCACTGATAGTCATACACTTACAAGGTGTGGTGAAATTACTCTCTGCATTTGACCCATCCCCTTGTTCCACCCCCTGGGAGGTGATGGGAGCATTTGGTGATTTAACCCCCAATTCCAACCCTTCATGCTGAGTGCCAAGCAGGGAGGTAATGGGTCCCATTTTTATAGTCTTTGGTATGACTCGGCCGGGGTTTGAACTCACAACCTACCGATCTCAGGGCAGACACTCTGACCACAAGGCTACTTTGTTGTTTTTTGCCCGGAAAAGGGTGGGACGTCATCTCCAGGTTGCGGATGAGATCGTACCCCAGGTGGAGGAGTTCAAGTATGTAAGGGACGCCTGTTAAAACTGTTTTGTAAATGTATTACTTTATTGTTATGTAATATATGACTCTTATTATGAAGGTTGGGCAAGTGGATATGCTTTTATTGTGTTAAGGAACTCACAAATGAAAACGGAAACGGAAACGAAAGAGTTTCTTCCAAGCTAAAAGTGAGTACATTATACTCCCAATAGACATTCCAGCGCTTTCAAGGTGAAACACAGAGTTTACTAACGAACATAAGGAAAAAGCACGAAGTGTACACATGGAAAAATATTAGGTGCTTTAAACATGACTATGGATAAAGAAAGAACACTTAAAAATATATGCATTCTCCACACTATCCTCACTAACGGTCATGAGCTTTGGGTTGTGTCCAAAAGGACAAGATCGCGGGTACAAGTGGCCGAAATGAGTTTCCTCCGTAGGGTGGCGTGGCTCTCTCTTAGAGATAGGGTGAGAAGCTCTGTCATTCCGGAAGGCTCGGACTAAAGCAGCTGCTCGTCCACATCGAGAGGAGCCAGATGAGGTGACTTGTGCATCTGGCAAGGATTCCCCTTTGGACGCTTCCCTGGGGAGATGTTTAGGGCACATATGACTGGTAGGAGGCCATGGGGAAGATTCAGGACAGGTTGGCGAGACAGTGTCTCCCAGCTGGCCTGGGAATGCCTTGGCATCCCCCGACAGGAGCTGGACGAAGAAGCTGGGTGGAAGTCTGGGCTTTTCTGCTCAAGCTACTGCCCCCGTGATCATATATATATATATATATATATATATATATATATATATATATATATATATATATATATATATATATATATATATATATATATATATATATATATATATATATATGAAATATATATGAAATACTCGAGTTGGTGAATTCTAGCTGTAAATATACTCCTCCCCTCTTAACCACGCCCCCTCCCCCCCAAAAAAAGAACAATAGTGTCACAGTGGCTTACACTTGCATCGCATCTCATAAGCTTGACAACACACTGTGTCCAATATTTTCACAAAGATAAAATAAGTCATATTTTTAGTTCATTTAATAGTTAAAACAAATTTGCATTATTGCAATCAGTTGATAAAACATTGTCCTTTACAATTATAAAAGCTTTTTACAAAAATTTACTACTCTGCTTGCATGTCAGCAAACTGGGGTAGATCCTGCTGAAATCCTATGTATTGAATGAATAGAGAATCGTTTTGAATCGGGAAAAAAATCATTTTTGAATCGAGAACCGTGTTGAATTGAAAAAAAATCGATTTTGAATCAAATCGTGACCCCAAGAATCGATATTGAATCGAATCGTGGGACACCCAAAGATTCACAGCCCTAATATGCATATATTAATAAATATACAAATACAAAAACAAATGTGACGTACAAATAAATCAAGAATTTGTATAAATAAACGTGTAGTTGTAAATATATTTTTGAGATTTTAATATAAATATGCTTGATTTTGTATTTAATTTGTATTGAATTTGCATATGTGGATCGCTTTTTTGCTTTCGTGTCGATGAGACATTCCTACCACAAACCAGATGCACAAACAAATGTGGAGTTACACACTCCCCTGAACAACCAGCAGAGGGCACTGCAGCCAGAGCAGTCTGGGTCACAGACATGGTTAGACACTGGCAAGCCAATCAGAGGCACACTAGGGAGGGTCATATTACATCATGACTTTTGGGATTATTTGACACACATTGCACTGATAAAAAATCAGTATCTACATCGGGACAAGGTCATTAAACGGCATTGATACAATAAAATAAGCAGCTAGCATGGTCTTTCAGATTAACTGGATAAATTAGCATTAGCTAATACAACGCCAACATTAGCCAGCTCAGGCCCATTGTGCGTTCTCTCTGTAAAGACGTGGATTGTTTTTGTGCAGAGAACTCCGGGTATTTTGCATATAATGCATATAATGCTCTGTGACCCAGACCGCTCTGGCTGCAGTGCCCTCTGCTGGTTGTTCAGGGCAGTGTGTAACTCCACATTTATTTGTGCATCTGGTTTGTGGTAGGAATGCAAAAGCAAAAAAGCGATCCACATATGCAAATTCAATACAAATACAAATACAAAATCAAGCATATTTATATTCAAATCTCAAAAATATATTTACAAACACATGTTTATTTATAGAAATTATTGATTTATTTATATGTCACATTTTTATATTTACAAATTTTATTTATATATATTTTCAAATCTCAAAAATATATTTACAAATACGTGTTTATTCATACAAATGATTTATTTATTTGTATATCACATTCATATTTGTATTTGTATATTTATTAATATATGCATATGTATTAACATCATATTGATGTATAAAAGTTGATGTGAGACAATTCTACTTCCATATAAAACAGTCTTTGAGCCCTGACTGGAGGGCGAGGCAGGCATAAATAGAAGCCTGATTGGCAACCACGACCAGGTGTGGCCAGGCTGCCAATCAGCGGCAGGTGACAGGGAAAAAGCGCTCAGGGAGACATACAGGAAATGGAACTAAAATAAGAGCACTGCCCAGAAAATAAACACAAAACTAAGGAAACAACAAATCAAGTGACACCTGACGGGACACGTCATCACAGTCAGTTTGATTAATTCATGCTAAATCATTCACGTTTAAAAGAAAAAAAACATTTTGGTACAAAATATAAATTCAGACTACCTAACTTGCTGACACAATAGTTCCATGCAGTTTTGTGTTAAAAATGTTGCGTTCAGGTAACTTTGTAGCAATGGTCGTGTTCCCAGGATGTAGAAGGACAGGAAGTGGCAAAAGCAGCATGCAGGTAAGAGTCTCCATCCATCCATCCATCTTCAACCGCTTATCCGGAATCGGGTCGCGGGGACAGCAGCTCCAGCAAAGACCCCCAGACTTCCCTCTCCAGAGCAACATTTGCGACTTCCTCCTGGGGAATCCCGAAGCGTTCCCAGGCCAGAGAGGAGATGTAATCCCCCCATCTGGTCCTTGGTCTGCCGCGGGGCCTCCTCCCAGTGGGACGTGCAACGAGGACCTCCCTAGGGAGACGCTCGTGAGGCATCCGCACGAGATGCCCGAACCACCTAAGCTGGCTCCTTTCCAAGCGAAGGAGCAGCGGCTCTACTCCGAGTCTCTCTCGGGTGACTGAACTTCTCACCCTATCTCTAAGGGAGATGCCAGCCACCCTTCTGAGGAAACTCATTTCGGCCGCTTCTATCCGCGATCTTATTCTTTCGGTCATTACCCACACTTCATGACCATAGGTGAGAGTAGGAATGTAGATAGCTCGGTAGACCGAGAGCTTTGCCTTCTGGCTCAGCTCCCGTTTCGTCACAACAGTGCGGCAGAGAGACTGCAATACTGCCCCAGCTGCTCCGATTCTCCGGCTGATTTCCTTCTCCATCTTTCCCTCACTCGTGAACAAGACCCCGAGATACTTAAACTCCTCCACCTGGGACAGAGTCCTGTCCCCTACCCGGACTGTACAAACCATCGGTTTCCTGCTGAGAACCATGGCCTCAGATTTGGAGATGCTGATCCTCATTCCAGCCGCTGAACACTCGGCTGCGAACCGATCCAGTGAGAGCTGAAGGTCACGAACCGAAGGTGCCATCAGGACCACATCATCTGCAAACAGCAGTGACGCAACCCTTAGCCCCCCGAGACGTATACCCTCTCCGCCATGGCCACGACTCCGCCTGCAGGTAAGAGTCTTTTCATTCCAAATACAAGGCAAAAATACAAAACGGGACGTGCCACTTGGAGGCGCACGGGAAGCCAGAGGTAAAACTTAGCTTAGCATAATAAAGAAAGACTTACACGTGAGTTGTAGCTTAAGGCCAACCAGGACATAACAGTAGCATATCGTGCATCAACAACATAACAGTCGTGGGTAGCGAACATACAAATCAAAACGTTAGCATATATGTGTTTGCAAAATAAATTATTGTGTGATCAAAATCTGCTTTTGCGACCTCACAATTATGGCATAAATATAACTCCAGACCTACTGTAAATCGTATAAATAATTTATTAAAGACACGCTGAAGTTTTTGCTTTAGCTCTGCCTCTTACAGACAAGGATCAATAACAGAGCTAAGGCGCAATACAGTCATCTGTGTGTAGGACCTGGTATTGCAGGCTTATTTTTATTTCATAAATTGAGACTGTCAGTAAGTTAAGTAGTCGGAACGTACTTATATTTTTACAAAAATGCTTTTTATTTAGGACATGTGAATGGGTTTAGCATGAATGAATCAAACTGAGACTCAGATGTTCATTTCTAAATACACTTCAGAGAGTATGACCTGTTGTCTTCAGAAACATTGAGAAATTAGGAATTTAGATAAAACTCTTGAAATTATTTTAAAAGTGTTCATTTTTATGCACATGTGTGATTGTTACATCATTGGCGTTGTTAGGCCTATTTTAGGGGGGCTCAAGCCCCCCTAAAATATTCTTAAGCCCCCCCTAAATAATTTGGTGTTAAAAAAAAAAAGAATTTTATTTTTTATTTTTTACAAATACATGCCGACATATTCATTATAAAGTGACCCGAATATGAGTTTAAATAAATAATCATATAACCTGTCATTATTCACTCAGTTTCCCCTCACTTCATAGCGTAAGGCAGACCTGGGCATTCTGCGGCCCGCGGGCCGCATCCGGCCCTTGTGCATCCCTGTCCGGCCCGCGTGAGGCCAATCATAAATTACAAAATACATTTTAAAAAGTATCTATGTCGAGTGTGCAATACAACGGTGCTGCTTTTGTTTTGAAAAGCGTTATTTGTATTACTTCCGTGTGGACGTATGCGCGTGTGCGCAATCACAAATTACAAAATAAAGTTTAAAAAACATCAATGTCGTGCACGCAATACAACTGTGCTGCTTTTATTTTGAAATGTGTTATTTATTGGCGTATGTCCGGGTGTAACCTGTGAGGGAAGGTGCACAGCGACAAGTGATGAGACGCTAAAAAGAGAAAAGTTGATGACGAATGCTGTGTTTTCAACAAGACATGGACTGCCAAGTAAAGGTAAAGCCGTGTGCTTAATTTGTGGTACACATGTTGCTGTGTTTAAAGAATATCATTTGAATCGCCACTACATGACGAAGCACGAGGGAAAATACCGGAATGTGTCTGATGAAGAGCGCACAAGGGAGGCTGATGCGTTGATGGTAAAACTGCAAACCCAACAAGGACTTTTTGCCAAATTTCACACCCCCAGAGATGCAGCCGTCAGGACAAGTTTCGTCATTTCTCACAAAAGCGCCAGAAAAAGTAAGGCGTTTTCTGACGGAGAGTTTATTAAGGAGTGCTTATTGGACTCTGTTGCGCTGATATGCCTGGAGACATGGACTGTTTTTCGCTGGCTTTAATTGGATGAGAGCTGCAATGTACGTGACACCGCCCAGCTGCTCATCTTCTTACGTGGGATAACTACAGACTTTCAAATCACGGAGGAGCTGGCAGCCATGCAGTCAATTAAGGAGACAACCACAGGTAATGACTTGTTCACATAGGTAAATGTGTGTTTGGACATGTTAGGACTGAAATGGGACAAGCTGGCAGTGTGACAATCCAATCCAATCCACTTGATTTATATAGCACATTTAAACAACAAAATGTTTCCAAAGTGCTGCACAACAATATTAAAAACAATATTCAAACATTATCCTTAGCTCCACCAATGACTGAATAAAAAGAAAAAATAATTACATATAAAACCAATATAAAAAACAATATAAAATAAATATGATTAAAAACTATTTTTAACAACATATGGTTGTCCAAATCTGACGGGGAAAAATGTTGGATAATAGAGGATAAAGTGACAGCAATTAACCCTGTGCAGAAATTGACATTTTTGCATTGTATAATAAATAATAAATGGCGGCGCATTGAAATGCAGCAGCTTGAAGACGCTCTTGGGAGTGTAGAGCGATTTGGCAAAAAACACCCGTCATTTCTGTCAATTTCATGGCTGGCTCAAAGCGTGAACACTCTGTGATCACATACGACCGACAGACAATTCTGGATGTGGATGGATCGGGTCGTTATAGACTGAAAGATGCATGTACGGTGGACCTCCTCGCTAGCATGGGAATACTTTGCGGGCTACATCGAGCGGCCTTTGTAGCAGCGGAGTCAAGTATTAGCGGGGACCGCCAATGGAGGCGACGTAAGCGGTGTGAGCGGAAGCAGAAGCGGGGATGCCGAGCGGGGCTAACAACAAAGGGAAAAGCTAACCAAAGAAGCGTGGAGTGTCCGGGTAAGAAGTCATTTAAACTAGAACTAGCCGGCGCCAGGCTGGACAATCCCTGCACACATAGCAATTCTCTTAGAATAAAACACAACTCACATAATGTTTTTTCTTTTGTGACGGTGTCAGAGGCAGACATACATTGTACTGAGGTGGCTAACTATGATGCGTTCAGTTTATCGCAGCATCAAGCAAACAATCTGAAAATTCCCGTCATATCAATTCCTAGATATGGTCGAAACTATTTAAAGTGCACTACGCATAATAAACGCAATATTATTAATATTGCTACTTCGGATAATTTCAACAAACAATCCTCAAAACAGCCCACTACCTATAATATGGGCTTTTTAAACATAAGATCATTATCTTCCAAAACGTTATTAGTTAATGAGGTCATTAGAGACAACAAACTTGACGTCGTTGGTCTCGCCGAGACCTGGCTCAAACCAGACGATTTTTTTGCGCTAAATGAGGCATCTCCTCCTAACTATACCAATGCACATGTTGCCCGTCCTCTTAAAAGGGGAGGGGGTGCCGCACTAATATACAATGAAAACTATAATTTTACACCTAACCTAAATAATAAATATAACTCGTTTGAGGTGCTCACTATGAGGTTTGTCACACCGCTGCCTCTCCACCTGGCTGTTATCAACCGCCCCCCTGGGCCCTATTCGGACTTCATCAGTGAATTCTCAGAGTTTGTTGCTGATCTAGTGACGCACGCCGACAGTATAATCATAATGGGGGACTTTAATATCCATATGAATACCCCATCGGACCCTCCATGCGTGGCGCTCCAGACTATAATTGATAGCTGTGGTCTTACAGAAATAATAAATGAACCCACGCATCGCAACGGTAATACGATAGATCTAGTGCTTGTCAGGGGTGTCACCACCTCTAAAGTTACGATACTCCCGTACACTAAAGTAATGTCCGATCATTACCTTATAAAATTCGAAGTTCTGACTCATTGTCAACAAACTAATAATAATAATAATAACTACTATAGCAGCCGCAACATTAATGCTGCCACAACGACGACTCTTACTGACCTACTGCCTTCGGTAATGGCACCATTCCCAAATTATGTGGGCTCTATTGATAACCTCACTAACAACTTTAACGACGCCCTGCGCGACACCATTGATAGTGTAGCACCGCTAAAGCTAAAAAGGGCCCCTAAAAGGCCTACCCCATGGTTTACAGAAGAAACTAAAGCCCAGAAATTATCATGTAGAAAGCTGGAACGCAAATGGCGTGCGACTAAACTTGAGGTTTTCCATCAAGCATGGTGTGATAGTTTAATAACTTATAAACGCATACTTACCTCAGCTAAAGCTAAATATTACTCAAATCTCATCCACCTCAACAAAAATGATCCTAAATTTTTGTTTAGTACAGTAGCATCGCTAACCCAACAAGAGACTCCTCCCAGTAGCTCCACCCACTCAGCAGATGACTTTATGAATTTCTTTAATAAGAAACTTGAAGTCATTAGAAAAGAGATTAAAGACAATGCATCTCAGCTACAACTGGGTTCTATTAACACAGATACGACTGTATATACGACGGACACTGCCCTCCAAAATAGTTTCTCTCTCTTTGATGAAATAACATTGGAGGAATTGTTAAAACGTGTAAATGGGACAAAACAAACAACATGTTTACTTGACCCAATTCCTGGGAAACTTATCAAGGAGCTTTTTGTATTATTAGGTCCATCAGTGTTAAATATTATAAACTTATCACTTTCCTGTGGCACTGTTCCCCTGGCATTCAAAAAAGCGGTTATTCATCCTCTACTCAAAAGACCTAACCTCGATCCTGACCTCATGGTAAACTACCGGCCGGTGTCCCACCTTCCGTTTATCTCGAAAATCCTCGAAAAAATTGTCGCACAGCAGCTAAATGAACACTTAGCGTCTAACAATCTCTGTGAACCTTTTCAATCCGGTTTCAGGGCAAATCACTCTACGGAGACAGCCCTCGCAAAAATTACTAATGATCTATTGCTAACGATGGATTCTGATGCGTCATCGATGTTGCTGCTTCTTGATCTTAGCGCCGCTTTCGATACTGTTGATCATAATATTTTATTAGAGCGTATCAAAACACGTATTGGGATGTCAGACTTAGCCTTGTCTTGGTTTAACTCTTATCTTACTGACAGGATGCAGTGTGTCTCCCATAACAATGTGACCTCGGACTATGTTAAGGTAACGTGCGGAGTTCCCCAGGGTTCGGTTCTTGGCCCTGCACTCTTTAGTATTTACATGCTGCCGCTAGGTGACATCATACGCAAATACGGTGTTAGCTTTCACTGTTATGCTGATGACACTCAACTCTACATGCCCCTAAAGCTGACCAACACGCCGGATTGTAGTCAGCTGGAGGCGTGTCTTAATGAAATTAAACAATGGATGTCCGCTAACTTTTTGCAACTCAACGCTAAGAAAACGGAAATGCTGATTATCGGTCCTGCTCAACACCGATATCTGTTTAATAATACCACCTTAACATTTGACAACCAAACAATTAAACAAGGCGACTCGGTAAAGAATCTGGGTATTATCTTCGACCCAACTCTCTCGTTTGAGTCACACATTAAGAGTGTTACTAAAACGGCCTTCTTTCATCTCCGTAATATCGCTAAAATTCGTTCCATTTTGTCCACAAGCGATGCTGAGATCATTATCCATGCGTTCGTTACATCTCGTCTCGATTACTGTAACGTTTTATTTTCGGGCCTCCCTATGTCTAGCATTAAAAGATTACAGATGGTACAAAATGCGGCTGCTAGACTTTTGACAAAAACAAGAAAGTTTGATCATATTACGCCTATACTGGCTCACTTGCACTGGCTTCCTGTGCACCTAAGATGCGACTTTAAGGTTTTACTACTTACGTATAAAATACTACACGGTCAAGCTCCTGCCTATCTTGCCGATTGTATTGTACCATATGTCCCGGCAAGAAATATGCGTTCAAAGAACTCCGGCTTATTAGTGATTCCCAGAGCCCAAAAAAAGTCTGCGGGCTATAGAGTGTTTTCTATTCGGGTTCCAATACTATGGAATGCCCTCCCGGTAAAAGTTAGAGATGCTACCTCAGTAGAAGCATTTAAGTCTCATCTTAAAACTAATTTGTATACTCTAGCCTTTAAATAGACTCCCTTTTTAGACCAGTTGATCTGCCGTTTCTTTTCTTTTCTTTTCTACTCTGCTCCCAACCCGGGGTGGACCGCTAGCCTGTCCATCGGATGGGGACATCTCTACGCTGCTGACCCGTCTCCGCTCGGGATGGTTCCTGCTGGCCCCACTATGGACTGGACTTTCGCTGATGTGTTGGACTTTCACAATATTATGTCAGACCCACTCGACATCCATTGCTTTCGGTCTCCCCTAGAGGGGTGGGGGGGTTTACCCACATATGCGGTCCTCTCCAAGGTTTCTCATAGTCATTCACATTGACGTCCCACTGGGGTGAGTTTTCCTTGCCCGTATGTGGGCTCTGTACTGAGGATGTCGTTGTGGCTTGTACAGCCCTTTGAGACACTTGTGATTTAGGGCTATATAAATAAACATTGATTGATTGATTGATTGGAAAGGGAAATCAGCCGATACTGTTGATCATAATATTTTATTAGAGCGTATCAAAACACGTATTGGGATGTCAGACTTAGCCTTGTCTTGGTTTAACTCTTATCTTACTGACAGGATGCAGTGCGTCTCCCATAACAATGTGACCTCGGACTATGTCAAGGTAACGTGCGGAGTTCCCCAGGGTTCGGTTCTTGGCCCTGCACTCTTTAGTATTTACATGCTGCCGCTGGGTGACATCATACGCAAGTACGGTGTTAGCTTTCACTGTTATGCTGATGACACTCAACTCTACATGCCCCTAAAGCTGACCAACACGCCGGACTGTAGTCAGCTGGAGGCGTGTCTTAATGAAATTAAACAATGGATGTCCGCTAACTTTTTGCAACTCAACGCTAAGAAAACGGAAATGCTGATTATCGGTCCTGCTAGACACCAACATCTATTTAATAATACCACCTTAACATTTGACAACCAAACAATTAAACAAGGAGACTCGGTAAAGAATCTGGGTATTATCTTCGACCCAACTCTCTCGTTTGAGTCACACATTAAGAGTGTTACTAAAACGGCCTTCTTTCATCTCCGTAATATCGCTAAAATTCGTTCCATCTTGTCCACTAGCGACGCTGAGATCATTATTCATGCGTTCGTTACGTCTCGTCTCGATTACTGTAACGTATTATTTTCGGGCCTCCCCATGTCTAGCATTAAAAGATTACAGATGGTACAAAATGCAGCTGCAAGGCTTTTGACAAAAACAAGAAAGTTTGATCATATTACGCCTATACTGGCTCACTTGCACTGGCTTCCTGTGCACTTAAGATGCGACTTTAAGGTTTTACTACTTACGTATAAAATACTACACGGTTTAGCTCCAGCCTATCTCGCCGATTGTATTGTACCATATGTCCCGACAAGAAATCTGCGTTCAAAGAACTCCGGCTTATTAGTGATTCCCAGAGCCAAAAAAAAGTCTGCGGGCTATAGAGCGTTTTCTATTCGGGCTCCAGTACTCTGGAATGCCCTCCCGGTAACAGTTAGAGATGCTACCTCAGTAGAAGCATTTAAGTCCCATCTTAAAACTCATTTGTATAACCTAGCCTTTAAATAGACCCCCCCTTTTTTAGACCAGTTGATCTGCCGTTTCTTTTTCTTCTCTCCTCTTCTCCCCTGTCCCTTGCGAGGGGGAGTTGCATAGGTCCGGTGGCCATGGATGAAGTGCTGGCTGTCCAGAGCCGGGACCCCGGGTGGACCACTAGCCTGTGCATCGGTTGGGGACATCTCTGCGCTGCTGACCCGTCTCCGCTCGGGATGGTTTCCTGTTGGCCCCGCTGTGGACTGGACTCCCGCTGATGTGTTGGATCCACTGTGGACTGGACTTTCACAATCCGTTGCTTTCGGTCTCCCCTAGAGGGGGGGGGGGGGGTTACCCACATATGCGGTCCTCTCCAAGGTTTCTCATAGTCATTCACCGACGTCCCACTGGGGTGAGTTTTTCCTTGCCCGTATGTGGGCTCTGTACCGAGGATGTCGTTGTGGCTTGTACAGCCCTTTGAGACACTTGTGATTTAGGGCTATATAAATAAACATTGATTTATTGATTGATTGATTGATTGATTGATTGCTCTGATTAGGGGGTACTTGAATTAAAACAATTTTCACAGGGGGTACATCACTGAAAAAAGGTTGAGAACCACTGCTCTAGTATACCTTTAAGTCTTTCATATATATATATATGTATATCCATCCACCCATTTTCTACCGCTTATTCCCTTCGGGGTCGTGGGGGGCGCTGGAGCCTATCTCAGCTACAATCGGGCGGAAGGCGGGGTACACCCTGGACAAGTCGCCACCTCATCGCAGGGCCAACACAGATAGACAGACAACATTCACACTCACATTCACACACTAGGGCCAATTTAGTGTTGCCAATCAACCTATCCCCAGGTGCATGTCTTTGGAGGTGGGAGGAAGCTGGAGTACCCGGAGGGAACCCACGCAGTCACGGGGAGAATATATATATATATATACTGTATATATATATATATATATATATATATATATATATATATATATATATATATATATATATATATATATATATATATATATATATATATATATATATATATATATATATATATATATTTGAAAGACTTAATATGTATATATATATATATATATATATATATATATATATATATATATATATATATATATATATATATATATATATATATATATATGTATATAAGAATAACCCAGACACCATCTTTGTAGTCATTTTTCTCCTGCGTGGACTTCCGTCTTCCTTTACAATGAGTGAAGCTGCTCGAAACCTTGTGTTTGCAATTGTAAATAATTTAGTTTTTAAGTTTTGTGTTTCTTGTAGAATCTATTTAAAGTAATATACATTAGCCTATTGTTAAAATAATGAAAAAAACATCATTAAATATATTTGTTTTATTGTGTTGTTACATTAATCGCTGTTGTATTATTATAGGATGGCTTGTTAAACATTTCATAGGATTTTCAGAGGGAGGAAAAACCAAGACATTTAATATAAAATGTAAAATGAATAAATACATAAAAAGAAAATGAAAAAAAATGGTTAAAAGCCATCATCCCGGGGAGCATTTAATTTCGTCCCGTGCATTTTTTTTACCGTCCCCGGGACGACAGGACTACGTTAATCTCAAACCCTGGAAGTTACATTTTATTGTTTGCATTATTGGTTTCAGCATTGCACTTTGAAGATGGTCCCTCAGCTCTTTGACAGCTTTGGCTCTTTTTGAGATCAGCAGACGGACTCTAAGTCTTTCTTATTTACAGTATATATAAACATTTCTCATTTCTATTCAGACTTCCATATATATTTAATTTCCTTAACGGCTTGCCATAATATATATATATATATATATATATAAATATATTATATATAAGCCAAATTATCCCGATCCAGATATTACTTTAATTCAAGTAATTAAGTAATATTTCCAGGGCTTGAATTTACAACCATTTTAGTCACATATGTGCCCAAAATGTAATCTGTGCAATTTAGTGACGCCCCTGTGTTACATTATATCTCAGTGGTGTGGTGCTTGACGTGCAGTGAAACACTGGAGATTACAGGGACTTGATGCTTGCAGGAGCATAAATAGAACATGTTGACTGACATCTGTGGTGTGCAAATAATTGGTCATTTAGAATGTTACATTTCGGGACTTTTTTAGAAAAGTGAGGCACTCAATGCTGGAAGAGATGTGTTTCAACTCTGGGGAAAAAGTGATGACTCGCTTTTTTCTCTAGACTAGTGTGGTTAAAACCAACCAAAAATGCAGAACCCTAGCAAAGTATGAATACATTCATGCTTGGGGTATAATTTAATCTCAGACTGACAGTGACATTTGCACAAGTGAATTTACTTGAATATTCATCAAAAGTATCATTCTATGAAGTGCTAAACCTGCAACCTTCTTAGTAGCAATCAAGCCAGCCGTAGTTGAGCAGCACCCGCGTCACTCTCCTGAAGGGCAGGTAGTATTCCATCTGTTTTGGGCCGACTGAGAAATAAAGGTACCCTAAGAGAGAGACGGTAACATTTCAGTGCAATTTCAGGGCTGAGGTATGGCAGCCAAACAGCTACGACAGACTTTATTTCTCACCGTAATTCTCGAAAACCGCATCCACTTTGGAGCCCACGCGATGAAAGTCTCGAGCAATTGATCGTGGATATCCGGGATCCATTTGGTTCCTGGCTTCATCATAGCTGTGGCAAAGCACACAAAGAGGGAAAATGTTGATGTCATTAAGAGCTTGGACAAAGCAAATCAAATAAATCTGGTTATGGTCGCATCCATTTGAAATCAAAGCATGGGTAAAATAGCCTTGTGGGGATTGTCTCTACTTAACACTCACCTCCAATATTGCCTGTTTGCAAAAATCAATGTTTTCCCAGTAGTTCTCACGTAGACTGCTGCGTCCACCTTGCTGACAGAAGACGGCAAGCCCAGGTTGGTGAGAGGCTTCGGATAACCTGCTATTAAAGTCTTTGCAAAGGCCCTAATGCCCCAGTACTGATTACCTAGAGAGAGAAACAGTCAACGGATGTACAGTATGTCACAAAACAAAGTATATTTTTCACATTTTTATGACAGTGATATTAGAGATATCCCGATCCTAATCATGGGATGTGGGGGTATCTGCCTTTTTTAACTGATCGGCGAATAAGAAACAGTTAAGATTAATTCCCATTACATTTATTAAATTAATAGAAAAGTGTGCAAAACTGGAACATAAGTGAGGAGACATAAAGGAGCTGGTTAGATCTCTCTGTGAGGGGGCTCTCTGCAGTCAGCCAAATTTGACAACTCTGCACTACTTAATTTTCAATAAATAAATCGATTATTGACTATTTACTAATCGATTTTATAATCGTTCATGTCTACATTTCGATGTATCTAGAAATCGATTATTTCCTCCACCTCTAGTAAAGAGTATATCTTCTTGATGAACAATATTATGAAAATACAATATAGTACTTTAGTTATTTACTTTCCAAAATGTCACTTTTCGTTCAGGAAGAGCGCAAATCCTATGAAAATATACATAAGTACCAAACCAAAATACTGTTAAGCAAATCTAATTAATCTGTTCCAGAGAGCCAACAATATTGAGACAAAAACATTTTCATAGAGCATAATAGTAGTTCCATATGTTCTATAGTATTGTCGCCTGAGACGATAGATACACTGTCATAAAAATGGTTGCTAAAATGTGAGATACTGTATTTAAATGTTAACCAATGCTCCTTGTTACCTTCAAAGAGATGAACCACATCCTTGTTTGGTACCTCATACGCAGCGTCAACTGTGTTGATTCTTGACCATTTTGTGCTCACTTTCGTAAAACGTATCCCATTTAACATGGTACTCTTCCTCCAGTAGTATCTGGGGAGATGTAAAGTTATTTCAAAGAAGAAAAAACGTATTTTGGTTGTTATAAAAATAAAATGTGAAAAAATACCCGTTTTTGAAGAAGAACAAGTCTCCCCTGATGGACGTGGCAGCGTCAAACACCAGATCCCTGCTGCACTGTTCGTCACGAGGGTTTGGAAGAGGGTCTGTTGGGTCTTCTGTTGGTTCCTCTGGCTCGGGTTCGGGAGGTGGGTTTGGTTTTGGGGCTTTTGTTGGATCTGTTGTACGGCTACCTGGTGGATGCGAGAGGGATATGGAACAAAGATGCATTTAAGTACATGTAAAGTTAGAGTTTATATAATGTTCTCGGGTAAGCGGAAGAAGATGGATGGATGGATGGGCTATTTTTGAGCCACTGTACTTCATACAGTACTGGTCATTAGACAAGCTTGTCTGGTCACTTGTTGCTAGGCAGAATTTGTGTACACCTTAAAGGCCTACTGAAACCCACTACTACCGACCACGCAGTCTGATAGTTTATATATCAATGATGAAATCTTAACATTGCAACACATGCCAATACGGGTTAACTTATAAAGTGCAATTTTAAATTTCCCGCTAAACTTCCGGTTAAAAACGCCTTTGGATGATGACATATGCGCGTGACGTAGCCAGTGAAACAGAAGTATCGGTACCCCATTGAAAACAATACAAAATAGCTCTGTTTTCATCTCATAATTCCACAGTATTCTGGACATCTGTGTTGGTGAATCTTTTGCAATTTGTTTAATGAACAATGGAGACTGCAAAGAAGAAAGTTGTAGGTGGGATAGGTGTATTAGCGGCTGGCTGTAGCAACACAACCAGGAGGACTTACTTGGATAGCAGACGCGCTAGCCGCCGCTAGCCGCTAGCCGCTAGCCGCCAACCGCACGGATGATCGTGGTGAAGTCCTTCGTCGCGCCATCGATCGCTGGAACGCAGGTGAGCACGGGTGTTGATGAGCACATGAGGGCTGGCTGGCGTAGGTGGAGCGCTAATGTTTTTATCATAGCTCTGTGAGGTCCCGTTATACTAAGTTAGCTTCAATGGCGTCGTTAGCAACAGCATTTTTAAGCTTCGCCAAGCTGGAAAGCATTAACCGTGTATTTACATGTTCATGGTTTAATAGTATTGTTGATTTTCTGTCTATCCTTCCAATCAGGGGTTTATGTATTTTGTTTCTATCTGCATTTGAGGCCGATGCTATCACGTTAGCTCCCTAGCTAAGTTAGCTTCAATGGCGTCGTTAGCAACAGCATTGTTAACCTTCGCCAGGCTGGAAAGCATTAACCGTGTATTTACATGTCCATGGTTTAATAGTATTGTTGATCTTCTGTCTATTCTTCCAGTCAGGGATTTATTTATTTTGTTTCTATATGCAGTGAAGCACGATGCTATCACGTTAGCTCCGTAGCTAAAGTGTTTCGTCGATGTATTGCCGTGGAGATAAAAGTCACTGTGAATGTCCATTTCGTGCTCTCGACTCTCATTTTCAAGAGGATATAGTATCCGAGGTGGTTTAAAATACAAATCCATGATCCACAATAGAAAAAGGAGAGAGTGTGGAATCCAGTGAACCCTTGTACCTAAGTTACGGTCAGAGTGAAAAAAGATATGTCTTGCACTGCATTCTAGTCCGTCACTCTAACGTTCCTCATCCACAAATCTTTCATCCTTGCTCAAATTAATGGGGTAATCGTCGCTTTCTCGGTCCGAATCGCTCTAGCTGCATTGAAAACAATAGGAAAATATGAGGAGATGATCAACTGACTACGTCACGCTACTTCCGGTAGGGGCAAGGCTTTTTTTTATCAGCGACCAAAAGTTGTGAACTTTATCGTTGTTGTTCTATACTAAATCCTTTCAGCAAAAATATGGCAATATCGCAAAATGATCAAGTATGACACATAGAATGGATCTGCTATCCCTGTTTAAATTTTTAAAAAAAATTTCAGTAGGCCTTTAAAAAACCTACCTGTTACTTACTGCCCTTTCAGCCTTCACATCCATTTTTCCCCAAAACTCTAGTTTAGATATATTTGTATTATTCAATACACTGCAAAAAATAAAAATAACAGTAAAAGAGATTTTGAGCAGGGACATCTACTGAATGTGGTGGGCCAGTGCTCCGCTTGCCCCGACTGCATAGTTGCCTGACTGAAAAAAGTGATGACCCAATCGTTAATTACCAGCATAGAACTGATTTTGTGACACTGAAACTCACCATAGAGGGCTTGAACTCCTTGCCTGTCATCGTCTGGCAGCTTGTAGCCGTTTGTGTTGACAAACTGATAAGTAGGGAACATCAGCGCACGTCTGTCCCTGGAATGGTCCAGACCCAAAGCATGGCCAAATTCGTGGGCCGCCACCAGCAGCAGATTAACACCTAAATCAGGAACATCTAGTAAGTGATTCCCCACCACTGTGTCACGGCACATTAGTGGGCTGTAAGAGACCATTTGGGAATTTCCCCACTAGCTAATTGTTCTCTTGCACAATATGTCCCCCTGGCTCAATAAAAGCTGGGAAACACTAAGAAACCTTTAAATACCCTCGCGCATAGATAACACAAATGGCAGATTTCCAAAAAACTGCAGTGAAATACTATCCAATAATACTTATTTAAACTTTAAATTAGTTAATATCTAAAAAAAAAATGTGTACCCTGAAAACATATCACATAAGTGTAATTAATTTGTATTTTGTACCTGTTAAAGGCCAGCATGCCCACATAAGTCCACTCCTCCCAAAACAATTACTGTATAGGCAATTTTGCTGCATGCTTTGAATAACAAAAAATAGCATCATCTAGTGGACAAATATATTAATTAAAAACTGAAAGCAATGAGTTCGAATTGAACTCTCACCATACCATACAATTCCAACCCATAGTATTGTGTGAGTTAATTTGATTAAAAATTTAATTTGTTATGTTTTTAACAGGACATTTTTGTTTGCTTTGCCATTTTAGGCTAATTTAATGCTTTGAACATGAATTGTCTCTGGGAAACAACTTAATGGTTTAAGGGTTACGGTGGTCAATACCGCAGACTTCATATTTACCTCTTTGGGTTAGACTCCATTTCTCATCGTCGTCAAAGTGGGTGTCCCCTCCCTGCTGCCGTCCTGGAGAGTTGGCGTGAGCTAGGACTCCCCCATTTCCGTCAAAAGGATAGAAGTCCCCGTGATCTGCAGTGGGACAGATAGGATGAGTACAATGGTACGATTTGGAGAGCCTTTATTCCAACTGGACTCACATCCCCCCTTGAAGAGAATCATGATGTCTGCAGTGCTGCTGGAGATCTGCTTGAAGTCCAGTGGGATGATGTCGCTGTAGAGCTGGAAGGCTTGGGCGATGGTCTCGTCCACTTGTCTCTGGCTTAGATCTGGAGTGTACTGAGTGATCCTGTAAAGAAAGATCACGCTGACACCATTCTCATTAAAACACAAAAAGAAAATAAACAAGATACCTGTAGGTGATAAGCCTCTTGTTCCACTTGGGTTTCCCAGCAAAGTGTCCGTAGCGGCTGATGTCCGACACGCCACATCTAGGCGCCTTCATGACTTCCACAGTTTCTTTATTCAAGACCCCCGTTACCTGGTAATCCACGGCATTTCGGCGAAAAACTAGTTAAAAATAGGGATGTCCGATAATGGCTTTTTGCCGATATCCGATATTCCGATATTATCCAACTCTTTAATTACTGATACCGATATCAACCAATACCGATATCAACCGATATATAAAGTCGTGGAATTAACACATTATTATGCCTAATTTGGACAACCAGGTATAGTGAAGATAAGGTCCTTTTAAAAAAAATAAAAAAAATTAAATAAGATAAATACATTAAAAACATTTTCTTGAATAAAAAAGAAAGTAGAACAATATAAAAACAGTTACCTAGAAACTAGTAATTAATGAAAATTAGTAAAATTAACTGTTATAGGTTAGTACTATTAGTGGACCAGCAGCACACACAATCATGTGTGCTTACGGACTGTATCCCTTGCAGACAGTATTGATATATATTGATATATAATGTAGGAACCAGAATATTAATAACAGAAAGAAACAACCCTTTTGTGTGAATGAGTGTGAATGAGTGTAAATGGGGGAGGGAGTTTTTTTTGGGTTGGTGCACTAATTGTAAGTGTATCTTGTGTTTTTTATGTTGATTTAATTTAAAAAAAAAATATATATATATAAAAATAAACCGATACCGATAATAAAAAAAAAGGATACCGAAAATTTCCGATATTACATTTCAAAGCATTTATCGGCCGATAATATCGGCAGGCCGATATTATCGGACATCTCTAGTTAAAAACACATAAAATATATCGTATATCCAGGCTGGTTACCTCCAGTCCAAAGAAAGACTGCATGGCTTCCAGATCTTCGCTAAAGTTGCTCCTGATGAGACTTCTCCTTGAGGTGTTCCTGGTCCCCACATCGCCATAAAACTGTGACAGATACCCCTAATACACAAATACATTTACTGAAGTAATGTTTAACAGATATATCAAGCTAATGTTAAGACTTCATTACCTCTGCAACATCTTGGTCGTCTGCTGAGGTCGTTGGGGCGACGGTGGGTGCAGCGTGAATCGTCGCCAAAACCCCAGCGAGCAGCAGCGTCCACAAAGCAGAGCTCTGCATGTTGTTAGAAGGTTCGAAACTATCTAAACAAGACCCCCAGAGCACACACTCTGTGTTCCAGTCAAAGTTGTCGGAGGGGTGACTATATTTGCACGGAGGAGAACGATCAATACAACCAATTTCGCCTCACACACTTCTGTTTTACCTCTATGTCGGACATTTTGCTTGACATATCCACCATAAATAAATTGTTTCCTTTACAGCTACAGGTATACATTGACAATGCAGCTATCAAGGTAAAGGTGAGACTCTGATAGTTAAAGTAGAAACTACTGCGGAAGTCTAAATGCTGCCCATTTAGTTAGTTTTATGGTACTTTTCCTGTAACGCTTTGTAACGTCGGCAAGTTTGTTGACTTTTGTTTGATGTAATGATTCATGACATATACCCAGGTGTCCAACTGTTCTTTTTCGACATTTGGAGAATTAAGTGTTGTGGTTTTAATTGGTTCAGAATAGGCAATGTAGATTATTGCCTTTTAATGCAGATCTCCTCTGGCTGTCACTTTAGTTATTTTTAGTCCACCGGCTGACAGGTGGCTAGCAGCTAATTATATAAATGATAATGATAAATGGGTTATACTTGTATAGCGCTTTTCTACCTTCAAGGTACTCAAAGCGCTTTGACAGTATTTCCACATTCACCCATTCACACACACATTCACACACTGATGGCGGGAGCTGCCATGCAAGGCGCTAACCAGCAGCCATCAGGAGCAAGGGTGAAGTGTCTTGCCCAAGGACACAACGGACGTGGCTAGGATGGTAGAAGGTGGGGATTGAACCCCAGTAACCAGCAACCCTCCGATTGCTGGCACGGCCACTCTACCAACTTCGCCACGCCGCCCCTTCAGACACAGCGTGGAAGTGCTCTCCTAAGTAATAATAACCACATTCATTATGGGAAATAAACTGCATTTCTTGGTATTTTCAGTACCATTATTACTAGAGGATGAAGCTAAACACGCTACACATTGACAGCAAACTAGGGGCGGGCATGCTAATAGCTCAGCCAACCGAAAAGCTAGCCTTAAACAACACCAAAAATAAGAGCTTAGTAAACTTCAAGGATGGAAATGTAATTCCGTTACAGCATTAAGTAAGCAGATATTAAAAATAAATGAATAAGTAGATAAATAAGAGGAAGGCGATTCGATCCATAAATGGGTGGTGTCAGTCCCAATAGTAGTACAAGTATATGATCAATACTTAGTGATGAGGTCGATATTTTTATTTTCTCAGAATCTGATTTTGTGGTTTGTGTTCATGTTTACAAACCCAGGAAATAATTTCTTCGACACAAGAGGACTTTGAGGACAAAAACCAAAAATGTGTAGTAGACTGTAGTTTTTGTTTTTGTTTACTTTTTGGGTACAATTGACTTTGTTTTGATCAAACAATTGTGTGTAATAAAAGAGGAAAATTAACTAGTTTAAATTATGTTATTGATATAGTTAAATTGTAAATAGCACTTACCATAAATACATTGAAATATTTACAGGTAATAGACGCATCGGTGTACACAGCATCGGTATCGGCCGATCTCTCTTATATTATATTGGTATCGGAATCGGACGCATAAAAGCATGAATGGAACATCCCTGGTTAGGGTATACTGTTGGTTTTAGCTGACGTTCTTCTGGTAACTTGTTTACAAGTATTGCATGGGAATTACCATAACAACAAAGATGTGACCCAGCTTCTTCTGGTACTGGACTGTTCAGCCTGTCTTACAATATCAAGATTGGATCTGTCCTATCTAAGTGTGTGAGCATGAACCGATGACGCTTGCTCGGATGAGAGATGAAACTTCTTCTAAGACGACCCAACAGTCCAGTTACCATGAAGTCTGTGCTTTGTGAAAACAATGACCTGATGAATGTAAATACTCACAGGCATGTTTTAGGATGAATGTTCTAGTCCCACATTATTTGTGCCTCTTTTATGTAATATAACCCAAATCCGAACACATTTCAGTACAAACATAGTAAAAATAAAGTATTGCGTTTAAGTCCTAAACCGTAATCATGCTTCGCAGTGCGACGCTGTACAGTAGAGTCTCCTCTGATGGTTATTTTGCAGAATTCTTCTGTTTACAATCTTTCGTCTTGTTTGCAGTGTCCTCTTAACCTTTACGATAACCTTTTGATAAAGACTGGGATCATAGTCCAGTGGCTTTGGCTAACACAAACATACAGCTAGTTCAGCATTACATGGCGCCAGGCTAAATTGGGGCCATTAGCAGAATTTTATTTGGAGTCTGTTTTGTAGTAAAATTATTTAATGGGAAATAAATAATTCAAATATTATTTAAAAAAAAAATACATTTACAGTGTTAAAACATACAGTTATACAACTAAACAGAAATTTAAATCCAGTATCATTGTAAGGCGGCTAATGTGTGTCTGTACTTGTTTTTTCACTGAATTTATGTAACTAAATTTTTTGCATTTGAATTTTTGACATTTTTATTGAATACAAATCTGTCAACAACATTTTTGTTAAAAATTCAGTGGTTTAAAATTCAATGCAGAAATATTCTTAGCTTGTCACATGGCTGAAAACGTGACACCTCATTGGCTGGTTCTGAGACAGGATCGATTGCTCAAGTCCTAATTTGCCGGAAGTGGGTCTTAAGTTTTAAGGCAACAAATATTCCTGCACTGAATTTTTACCAACTGAATTTTGACAACCTTAATTTTTAAACACGCACATTTTGCTCACTAATTGTTATTTAATGAAATTGTCACCATAATTTGAGGTAAAAAAATACAGCTCATAAATTTCAAACGCAAAAAATTCTACGACATAAATTCAGTGTCAAAAAAGATTTTTGTAATAAAGAAAAAAATCAACCTCTATTCACTGTTTTTCTAGACAATCCCTAATGTTCTGTGCCACTGGAGCTAGTGGGAAATAGTGGGAAAATGTGCCATTGTATTATCGATGACAGAGCAGGAGGCATATCTAGGAATATGTTTGCGGGAACATTTCAAATGAAGCACCTTGTCATTCATAAATTAACATTTTACTTCCACACACAAATTGGGGACCAATCCTATACATCTCATTTATGTGAATCATAACTTATAAACAACAGTTTAGTCATGAAAACTTTATTTTCTTTATTATTTGTGTTACAGACTGAGCACAGGAATTGAACAAACACGTGTTAGAAATGGCTGTGAAATGGAAAAGGGGTAGGTTTTATATAAGCTATATTGCTTCCTAGTCCTTTTCCGACTTGTTGTAATGAGAAACTTGGAAATATGTGATGAACCTAATTGTAACTGCATGCATGTTTGAAATAAACACATCGCGTGATCTGCGTGATCGGCCTTGCATGGCGCAGTGCCATCAGGACTTCACATCCAAAGCGCAGCAAAATGCAAAATACCACCCGACATACCAAAAAACTTGCTGGAGGTTGTAATTTAGACAACTTTGTGGCCTTGCTTGTCTGGTAAATCCGCTTTGTCATGCTGGCAAAGGCCTAAGTGACCAAATAGTACGTACAGTACCATAACACCACGAGTGACACATTGTCCAAAAAGCATGTTTCTCCTCATGTTCTATTTACATATGACAATTTTTTTTCATAAAGGCAGACACATTACTAGGTTTAAATAGTGGCGCTTTAATTGTGTAAAAACATTGCTAGCAGGTGAAGAAGCCTTGGGTGCTTAGTTTCAACACCCGAGCCAGGAATTTGCTTTGTCGACTCCAGCAACATGTTTGTGGGTGAAGTCGTACTTGATGACGTGTGGTCCAACAAAGAAATAAATGAAACCTAAGATCGACAACAACAAAAAACAAAAGTAATTGTCAATATTGATAACTATGGGGACAAATGCCAAAACTCTAAATTATTTCCAGTATGTTATAGAACAGTCATTCAATTACAGTGTGATAAGACATTTTACCAGGGATATTCAATTAAGTTGTTTTGGGGGCCATATTCCCAGAAAGCTATTATTATTAGTTGTATTTTGTATATCCCGGAGACCCAGCGTCCTCTATAGAAGACATTTGATTGTGGTCTGTTTATTTTGTCTTATTTTTGTTTTCAAGGACCTTCTGCAAAAAAGCTGACAAAAGATTATCTCTGACAGCACTAAAGTGTTTTTAAGACTCTGCTGCCATAATGTGAGTTTCGCAATTGCAACTTTTATTTAACTGAATGCGTGGGCCACCAGTTGAATAGTCTAAATAATTGAAAAAAAGAGGACCTAAAATAGAACCTTGAGGAACACCACCAGTATGACTAAAAATGTTAAACAAATGACTACTAACTACATCTGAAGAAAACAAGCCTTAGTTACATAAATCAAATTACAAACAAAAAACTGCCAAAATGGAGAGGACTTAAAGGGGTGCCTTAAATCACACGTACAGTACAGGCCAAACGTTTGGACACACCTTCTCATTTCAATGCGTTTTCTTTATTTTCATGACATTGTAGATTGTCACTGAAGGCATCAAAACTATGGCACCCGTGAAGTGAAAACCATTTCAGGTGACTACTTCTTGAAGCTCATCAAGAGAATGCCAAGAGTGTGCAAAACAGTAATCAGAGCAAAGGGTGGCTATTTTGAAAAAAAAACAAAAACAATATAAAATGTGTTTTCAGTTATTTCACCTTTTTTCTGTTAAGTGCATAACTCCACATGTCTTCATTCATAGTTTTGATGCCTTCAGTGACAATCTACAATGGAAATAGTCATGAAAATAATGAAAACGATTGAATGATGTGTGTCCACACTTTTGGCCTGTACTGTATATATATATATGTATATGTATAAAATCCCCTGACGAGCAGGGAAACCTGCAAAACAGGCTTGTAAGGATGAAATAGCCTCTGTGTTTTTCCTGACCTAACGTATATTCCGCTCTACCCCGGTATTGAGCACTGTATAACGGATAAACCACAGAAACCTCAATTATATATGTGTATATATATGTATACACATATATATGTATATATACATACATATACACACACATATCTATATATATATATATATATATATATATATATATATATATATATATATATATATATATATATATATATATATATATATGTCTTAATTAGATTATCCAAAAAATAGTGCTCGATACCGTGGTAGAGCGTAATATGTATGTGTGGGAAAAAAATCACAAGACTATTTAATCTCTACAGGCCTGTTTCATGAGGGGTTTTCCTCAATCCTCAAGAGATTTTCTCCTGAGGATTGAGGAAAACCCCTCATGAAACAGGCCTGTAGAGATGTAATAGTCTTGTGATTTTTTTCCCACACATATATATATATATATATATATATATATATATATATATATATATATATATATATATATATATATATATATATATATATATACAGTATATATGTATATATATAGAATATTTACTTACTTAATGGTGCTTCAAATAAATGTGTGTGTAATAGAGGGTCGGATTATTAAAGTATTTGTGATTCTGATTCTGATAAGTCTTTCTAGCAACCTTTGCAGAACATTTGGTGGTCTGTGCATGCAAATGTGTTGCATCTGACAAAAACACTTGTTTGTTTGGTCAGAATCAACACCTTTTTGCAGCTTGCTGGAAGCTGCAGGCTGCATCAACATTTGCACATGTCAGCAATATGACATGTGGGACGGTATAGCTCGGTTGGTAGAGCGGCTGTGCCAGCAACTTGAGGGTTGCAGGTTCGATCCCCGCTTCCGCCATCCTAGTCACTGCCGTTGTGTCCTTGGGCAAGACACTTTACCCACCTGCTCCCAGTGCCACCCACACTGGTTTAAAATGTAACTTAGATATTGGGTTTCACAATGTAAAGCGCTTTGAGTCACTTGAGAAAAAGCGCTATATAAATGTAATTCACTTCACTTCACTTCAATATATTCTTCTGCATGTTCATCACTTTTTATACACTCTTAACTCCCTCGGGACTTTTTTGTCGTGGCTGCACTTCAATGGGCTAAAATTATTTCCCAGTTAATGTATGAAAGAACTTAAAATAAAAAATCTTTAAATTGAACATGGAAAATAACCCTTTTAGGAAAAAAAATACATTCAAAGTATCCCAACTAGAATTATGGCCAAATGTAGAGCAGAAATGTACACGAAAGGACAAAAAAGTCCCTAGTTTACTCTGAGGATTAAACTTATTGTGCTCGACGAGGATGTCCTCCACATGTTGGTTCCTAGAGCCAACACAGAACTTGGTAAAAAAGCCTTCAGTTATGCTGCTCCCTGGTCATGGAATGACATCCAGAAAGATCTGAGGCTACCAGAACTGATCACTTTGGGGGAGTTTAAGTCCATTTTAAAAGATCGAGAAACCAGTTCTCTTGGGCAATGTACTTGCTTTAAAATTGAATTACGACTTAATCGTTTTAAATAATTTTTTACCTGTTTTGGTATGACTGCTGTTGTATTGTCTTGTTGTAATTATTATTGTAACTTTGCCCTCTTTGTCAGGTCGCTCTTGAAAAGGAGATTTTAATCTCAATGAGTTTTTACCTGGTTAAATAAAGGACATTGATTGATTGATTGACTAATGCAAAGCCACAAGCAACTGAGACAAATCAAGACCGACAAATGAACGACAAAATTTGCCGACTAATTGCTCTACACTTGCAACGCTTACCGTCTTTATAAACGGCAGCATTTATTGTGGTGTTGAGTCCAGGAAAGTCATGAATAATATATTTTGGGTAACCAAAGTCCATCACTTTTCTGTTTTCATTGTAGCTGAAAAAAAAAAAGAATGAATGAGACTCAGTTGATTTTGATTTGAAACATCTCAACAAGAGCAAAAATAGTGTGCTTACTTTACCTCCAGTAAATATCATGCATGTAGAAGAGGGTGCGTCCCGTTTTGACAACGTGCACAGCAGCATCCACATCCTGCACCCAGACAGGAAACCCAAAATGGTTGAGAGCTCTGGGCTTTCCCTTCAAGACTGAGCTTTTCACCGTCCAGAACATAGACTCTGTCCGGACAGAATCCATATCAGAAAATAATCATCTTTCAATCAGTGCCAGGTAGTCAAAGATGGTCACCATGAATAAGGTAAGCAGTGGATCTGCGAGGAACCCAGAAGGCGGCATCAATTCTGCTTTCTATCTTAGGCATGAAGTTGGTGATGGGACCTTCTTTGATACCAAATGCTTTATTGTGTTTAATCCATAGATACCTTCATGAGACGTGTTGGTCAGTTTCTGCCATGTTGGATGACAAAACATGTTCAATCAACAACGCACCTGTCTGTGAAAAAGATGGTGGAATCCCCGAGTGTGGAGACGGCGTCAAATGTCACATCAGGAGCACATCTGTTTCGTGTGAGTTCGGGGAATGGCAAATTGGAGGAGTAACTTGCATTGAGGTTTGGCTCTAACACACAATTGGTTCACGTCACACTCCAAAAATGTGACTTTTTCAAATATTAAGTAGCTGGCTGAGTTAGTACAATAAAGTGCGTAGATTGTTGTCTCTAGAGAGTAAGTTGGCTTCTGCTGGAAAGGCCTTGTAAATGGGGTGCATTAGTGACGTGGGGTTCCTCGAGTGCTTCAGGCCCAAAGCGTGGCCAAATTGATGCGCAGCCACCTCAAAAAGATTCAAACCTGCAGATGGGGAGAGACCATCGCATGTTTCAAAATAAATAGCTTTGAAGCAACTAAGAGGATTGTGCTTACCGCCTGCGTCTCCTGCTGTCCAACTCTCGTCGTCATCAAAGTGCACGACGCCCCCGACGCCCTGACCCAGACCGAAAGCGTGAGCCAACTCACCACCGGATCCGTCGAATGGATAGAGATCGCCGTGTTTTTTGTTATATAGTCAAGAACGAAGAAATAAGAGATGATTGAATTTCTGAAGTCCTTTCCTGCAATCGGGTGTGTTAAGTCATTTAGTGCCCGAAGGCAATACCACCTATTTTTATTTATTTATTTATTTGAATTGGGACAATCCATCCATCCATTTTCTACCGCTTCTCCCTTTTGGGGTCGCGGGGTGTGCAGGAACCTATCTCAGCTGCATTCGGGCGTAAAGCGGGGTACACCCTGGACAAGTCGCCACCTCATCGCAGGGCCAACATAGACGGACAACATTTACACTCACATTCACACACTAGGGCCAATTTAGTGTTGCCAATCAACCTATCCCCAGGTGCATGTCTTTGGAGGTGGGAGGAAGCCGGAGTACCCGGAGGGAACCCACGCAGTCACGGGGACAACATGCAAACTCCACACAGAAAGATCCCAAGCCCGGGATTGAACTCAGGACTACTCAGGACCTTCGTATTAGGACAATGCATCAATGCATATTCATCAACAAAGAGCAACAATGTAAATATGCCGGAGTTAGCACAATAGCTCATTTTCATCCGTTGTCCTAAGGCAGGTTAATACAGTAAACATTCAACAGGTCATGGTACAAAAGAATACATAAATCACAAGACATTACACATTACAAGCATACCATAAGCACAGACCACGGACAAAAAAATAAAACAAAAACAACAAGTGAATAATCTAATTGTGCATGCATGTCTGATTAGTTTTCAACCACCGTTTCAGTGCAGTTTTAAATGTTAAATTGGTGCCACAGTTTCTGACATGGGCTGGCATTCTGTTCCACAACTGTATGCCTCTGATAGACCCCACCATTTGGCCAAATTTAGGTCTGCGCCTTTGTACGTTGCAGTCCCCTCTGGTCTCTGCTATTTTTTTATTAATAAAATCTATCAAGGGAGGGGGAGAAAGTTTATTTAGAACTCTAAAGATGAGGCAAGCACCCATGAATATCTGATAATTATCTCAATCCAAAATATTATACTTACTTAAAATGTCACAATAATGATACTTTAGAGCAGTGATCCTCAACAGGCGGACCGCGGTCCATGTCCGGACCCAGCGACGTGTACGTCCGGACCCAGCACGAATTATAGTTAAAAAAAAAAAAAATAATAATAATAATTTTTTTTTTTATAATTATAATTATTATATAAAAATATAATAATTGTATTCATCTTTGAGTCATCGCTAGCGCAAGTCAACGTTCTTTGTTGTTTTTAGTCAAATATCTCCACGTTTCGTTTACACTTCTCCGTGTCTCACTCACTCCGTCTTTCTCTCTCTCTCTCTCTCAGAGAGAGAAAGAGAGAGAGACGGAGTGAGAGCGAGAGAACGCCACTCTGATTGGCTGCGGAATCAGCCAATCAGAGTATGGGTGTCATCTCTATCACAATGACGCGCTGATAGGCTGTTACCACCTGGGTCATACAGCGCTCATGCCACATGCATGGAACCTTTCGCTGCAGGCACACAGTTGTCTAGTTATATTTGCACATGAATGAGATCTGTTGAGGTCATTTGTTTACCAGGGATAGGAGGGTTGTGTTTAAAAGTAGTAATTTTTTGTTAAAACTGAAAGTTTTATTTAAGTTCTTATTTATTTTTGTTTCAAAGAAAATCTTTCATGTATTTTATTGGATATCTATTTTATTGTTGTTAATTTTAAGAAAATGTTAAACTACTACCTACCTCCTGCTACTATATAAGCTTGATCGATAATAAACGGACCCAGCCTGTTTCAAAATAACATTTGTGGACCTTCAAGATTTGTACTTGAGGACCCCTGCTTCAGAGGCTTTTTGTCTAGAATTGTTAGTGTTCTCTCGATGAGAGACTTTAGTGGCTTCAGGATATTATCTGAGGTATGAGGTATTAGGGCCCTCCACATAAAACAAAATCAACATCTGTCGTTAAACACTACCATGCAAGCCTCAAATTAAGTATTATGCTTTTACTGTAAATGATAGGAACATGCATCAACATTAAATCAAGTGTAAGCCGTTTTTCAGAGACCATTTTTGTTAGCCCAATTAGACTGGATTATTGTGAATCCAGAAGTGTGTGAATGGTGGAAAAAAAGGGAGCTAATGATGGTTGACTTTTAGGTGGTAGCGGGGGGTGTATATTGTAGCGTCCCGGAAGAGTTAGTGCTGCAAGGGATTCTGGGTATTTGTTCTATTGTGTTTGTTACGGTGCGGATGTTCTCCCGAAATGTGTTTGTCATTCTTGTTTGGTGTGGGTTCAGTGTGGCGCATATATATATAACAGTGTTAAAGTTGTTTATACGGTCACCCTCAGTGTGACCTGTATGGCATTCACTTGTGTGTGTGAAAAGCCGTAGATATTATGTGATTGGGCAGGCATGCAAAGGCAGTGCCTTTAAGGTTTATTGGCGCTCTGTACTTCTCCCTACGTCCGTGTACCACTCCGTACAGCGGCGTTTTAAAAAGTCAGAAATTTTACTTTTTGAAACCGATAACGATAATTTCCGATATTACATTTTAAAGCATTTATCGGCCGATAATATCGGCAGTCCGGACACCTCTACTTAAAACTGAATGCCACTGTATGTAGTATGCCCATGGTTGGAATTTAATTTAATATTATATTCATTTTACTGCATTATATGTTATACTATTGTAAATATTGTAAATTCTGAGAGTTGTGTGAGCTGAGAGGTATCTGAGCAAAATTGTCTTTAATGATTGTCTGTAATTGTTTGTTGTGTAACTTGTCCTGTGTTGTACTGTATTGTGTTAATTTTGAATGTCTTTGGTCCCCCTTGAAAACAAGATGCTGCATCTTAAGGGGTTTTCCATTAATAATAATAAATAAATTCATCACTCCGATTTATTTTTTTAATCTACTTTTTTTATCCTTTTTAATATTCCAACTGTTTTAATTTAATTGGTTTAATTAATCTGTTTTGTACAGCGCTGTGATTTATGTCTGTGAAACACGCTTTATCAATAAAATGTACTTACTTCCTTAGTTGTTTGCGCCACCTAACTGTACAAGAGCCACAAAGACAAAAAAGAAAAAGGAAACACACGAAATGAAACAAAGTCAAAGAAAACCTACATTTGACTTCTACACTTTACAGCAGGGGTCGTTCATATAGTGTCCTATTTTGTATCCTGATTTTATTTACAGGGGAAACTCAAAAAGTTCATTCATATCAGCAATTCAACATCAAATGTGAAACTAATATGTGACATGAAGCGTGTAATATGTCAAGGTTTTTTGTTGTTGTTATAATTGTGATGATCATGGTTTACAGTTTTTGAAAACCCAAACTTTTCTGAAACTTTCTCTTCAAGGTTTTCATAGGCTGTAAGCCATAATCATCAAAATGTTACGTATCAAAATAAGTATTGAATTATCTTGAGTTGCGTGTTATGAGCCTGTCACATATATTTATTTCACCTTGTAAATCTAATTGATTGTATATCGAACAAATCTTTGCACAATATTCAAATGTTTTTGTCACGGCCCGGGCGCACTCCAGTGCGCATTCATCTGTGCGCTGACAGTCCGGCTGCATTCAATCACCAATCAGTCAGCACTCAACACACCTGCCGATGATGAGCTCCCTGGGCTTCTTAAGCCAGTTCAAACCTGCGTTCCGGGCCAAAACTTAGCGACCTGTTCCAGTACAGTAAGCTGAATATCTCTAGCTCAATGCACACACTCTCTCTCTCTCTCTGTGTGTGTTCATTTGTCTCGTGTCCCTTGTCGTCTTCCAGCAGCATTCCTCCGTCCCCGCGTCACGAGCTGTGTGTCTCGTTTCTCCCTATTCCCTCTGGTTCCATGGCTGCCTCTTGGATCTCGACCTTCCGCCTGGACACGGACTCTGGGCCTCCGAGCTTGCCTTGCCCTCTTGGACTTCCGCACCTCGCTGAACACTTCCGGTAACACTCATCAGATAATCGCTACACATAGTCGCACACCGTACACATTTTGGATTAGCTTCACACTCCATACTTTTGTAAATATAATAAATAGAGCTAAAACTACGTCCCCGCAGTCTCCCCGTACCGTAACAGTTTTGAAGTTAACCTGTATATTTCTATACATGTTGTATTCATTATGTAATGCTAGAAAGCATTCACACATATAGTTTTCGTATAGTATGCTAATCAAGTTAACCTTTTTAGCTAATTTTGCAGACATGCACCACAGAGCCATATAAATTAGTACTTGACACGTGCCATTGTTAGCATGCTATGAGGTGGCCGGCATGCTACCTGTCAGCGTTTCAATTTGGCTTGGCATTTCAGCATTCACACGCAATTTCTCCCGAAACTACATGTTCCAGTTTCTAATTAATAGATTATAATTTTGTTAATTTATGTATTTGGCCCTGTGATGAGGTGGCGACTCGTCCAGGGTGTACCCCGCCTTCCGCCCGAATGCAGCTGAGATAGGCTCCAGCACCCCCTGCGACCCCAAAAGGGACAAGTGGTAGAAAATGGATGGATGTATTTATTTGACAGGGACAGTACAATGAATCATTGCTACCCATAGGTAACTGATGTCAAAGTACATAAGACTTCTAGCCATAGGCTAATTTGCAACCCTCGTCCCTGGTTAGGCTTTTAAAGAAAAGTTGAGAAAAGGGTAAAACACATACAAAAAGATTAAGACAAGTACAAAAATAAAAACACATTGAAAATAATTGGCCCCATTTGTCCATATTACTTCCAGTTCTAGTGCTCACACTTCTGATGTTTCTTAAAATTGAGCCACTTTTTCAGTTTTGTGGAGAAAAGTTTAATGTCCGACTGTGACTTTACCTCCAGTGGCAAAGAGTTCCACAGATGTGAGGCCTTCACTGACAACGCAGACTTAAAAATAGCTTTTAAAAAAGGCAAATTAATGAAACTATCAAAACTAATGTTATATTTTTGGTTAAAATGGCAGTGATGTGAGGGATGTCTTGTTTTTTCTGTCTTGTGAATTGCATGTTTTAGTTTGAAAAGTAACTCCTCTCGTTTCAGGTCACTTGCCCTTTCTTTTGTGTCATCAGTCTGATGTCATCCCTGATCCCTGATTGTTTCCACCTGTTCCCCATTACCCTCATGTGTCTTATAAGCCCACACCTCCCTTTGTTCTGTGCCAGATTGTCTCGTTTATTCGTGCCTCTCTAGCTTCCTGTCCATGCCTTGCCTCGTTTCGTGTTTGAAAATCTTGATCCTGAATTCCTTCCTTGATATTTTGAGTTTTCTTTTTCTCCTCCTCAGCAGAGTGATTTTGTGTTATTTAGTTTTACAGCCGAAGTGGTGAGTTTTCAGTTTTTCTTACAGTTCTTCCTTTTCCTAAATTTTTTGAGTGACAAATTTTGTTAACCTTTTTTAGATTAGAGACAGTGTAGAAGTTTCATAGCCATTGTTTCTCCCTCCTGTTGGAGCGTTTTTTGTTTATAATAAATTTCATAGAATATACGGCGCCTAGTATAGTTCGTTATTGTTTTTGTGTTTTCCTCCTTTCGGAGTGATTTTCGGTTGTTCCTTTTTGTGGAACCTTTTTGGCCTTCTAGTCGAGTGAGGGAAGAGTGGATCGTGAGATCGACAGGCGGATTCGGTGCGGCGTCTTCAATAATGCAGACGCTGTATCGATCCGTTGTGGTGAAGGAGTTGAGCCGGAAGGCAAAGCTCTCAATTTACCGGTCGATCTACGTTCCCATCCTCACCTATAGTCATGAGCTTTGGGTTATGACCGAAAGGACAAGATCACGGGTACAAGTGGCCGAAATGAGCTTCCTCCGCCGGGTGGCGGGGCTCTCCCATAGAGATAGGGTGAGAAGCTGTCATCCGGGGGGAGCTCAAAGTAAAGTCGCTGCTCCTCCACATCGAGAGGAGCCAGATGAGGTGGTTCGGGCATATGGTCAGGATGCCACCCGAACGCCTCCCTAGGGAGGTGTTTAGGGCACGTCCGACCGGTAGGAGGCCACGGGGAAGACCCAGGACACGTTGGGAAGACTATGTCTCCTGGCTGG